>NW_028280895.1:1740000-1897500 GCF_059751285.1 Brachycentrus maculatus
AAAAATATAGATGTTATGTAGATAATATTGTAAGGATACTAAACAATCAACGAAAAATAAGTGCAAAATAAAAATATTTACGTTATGAAGATAATTGTATAGTATACTAAACGGGTTCAATCCGTTTTTTCAGCCGATGAGAAAAAAGCTCCGTTACAGTGCATTACATAAACTGTATTAACGCGGAAAATATGATCCGGTTACGAGGTCTCCAGCAGCCTACAGATCCTCACCGCGTCCCGAGAGTCCTTCACTGGCACTGCACTCAGAATGCACCACTCACTGAGAATAATCGGATAATTATGAAAGTACTTTCATTAGGTCCGCTCGACTTTCAAACGTTCAGTTTTAGTTCTTTGTCTGGCGACATTGTCTTCACCCGGTCGTGGAGAATGCGCGACTGCCGACTGCCGACTGCCATCGGAGTGCTCGTGAGCGCGCCGTGACTCAGTGCCGGACGGAGGTACCGCAGCAACACAAAGCCGTTCCCCCGCGGAGGTGAGTTTTTGTTCCTCTCGCTCGACAATCATACGTCCCTCGCATCGTAAATACCCGCTCCTCTCGCCGCTAACAAAAGAGACTAGAGTCATCGAGAGACTCGGCATCGGGTACCAGCTTGTGCGAGACGAAGCTATGCACAACCGTGGACGAGTCTGTCCCTTTCCATTGCCAGCTGTATAAGAGCTGCAGTAGCGAGACTCGACAGCGAGACATTAGGGCAGTGGTTCTTAACCGGTGCTCCGCGAGCTTGTTGCAAGTGCTCCGCGAATTTGAGAAATATTTGTGATTTTATTATTTACACAAATATTTCAATTTCATACTATTTCTGTGAGCCCAAGCGGCTCATTATTAGAAATAGGTATCAAATTGTGGTAGAGTGGGTTCGAACCGAGAAACTATGACTTAAGAGTTCGCAACACTAATCACGGTAGGTACCACAACCCGACTCATGAAAACCAAAATATAATATTGGCTCATATACTGTGCGATTTTTTTTCTCTTAATTTATTTACATATAAACGTATTCAAAATATTTTTTGTTCCAAATTTTATTTTAACCTCTCACCTCCGTCGGCAACAAATTAAAAATGTTTGGAACGATATATTGCAGTGTTCGACTCCGATATTTACTGTTGATTCTTGGGACTATCAAACCTTCGTTGTGTGTAAATCGTGTATCATGGTTGTATTTTTTTAATTAATGTAATTTTTAACTTGTGTGTAGTATAATAATCAATTTACTTTTAATAAAACTTATCTTTGTATGTTTTTTGGATCTTTGGTTTTGGTGTACCGCGAATTTTCCTTATGATCAAAAGTGCTCCCTGACTTCATAAAGGTTCAGAACCACTGCATTAGTGTCACGATTTTTTATCTTTAAAAGAATCGTGCCTTCTATCCGACTATCTCCATAATCTATACTTTTAATATTTTATTGAAATAAGAGGATATAAAAGTTACAAAGTGGTCAGGTCGGGAGTCGAAATACTCGACGGGTATGTATGAGGAAGAGGCGAAGAAAGTTTGCAAAGACAGAGCGGTGTGGTGTTCTATTCTCTCTGCGTACCCCTGCGGAGAAGCGTCGTGATAGTTAGATAGTTAAAAAAATATTATTCAATAGATTTACATTTTTATTTATAACATAATACATTTGAAACATTTATACATATGGAAAACTTTTATATTTCGATTCGCTGTGCCTCTCCAAAAAATAGACTGAGCTCTTGGGCTTTTAGAGGGACTTACACTCGTGGTATGATGTTATATAATAAATGGTATAATAGTCTTTTTTTAAAATATTTTTTCATGATTTATGTGTAATGAGCTTTATTTTTTTCTTAAGTATTTTTATATCATCTATTTTTTTAATTTCTTTAGGGAGTTTATTGAAATAAATACTTATGATTTTATACACATTTTAAACACCAAAATATTATAGCCTCACTACCATCAGTATACTAACCACAAGAGAAAAAATATAGAATCGTTACATTATTTTATTATTTTTTATTGTACTTACGTTAAAGTTATCTACGCCATATAGTTAACACGTAATATTTTCACTGTAATTCCAGATCGGAGGCATATCGCTCACTCCTTTTAACAACGTCATTTATAAAAAAATGCTTTTTCAGGAGATCGTTTTTAAAGTTTAAAAATATAATGAAATGTATTAAAAATAAATATCAAGCCACTTATTGAACTTTTTACTGTGCTACAGATCTTTTTAGGTAAAACCTGAATGTTTTTTCTCCATTTGAAAAATATATAGTAAATTTAAAAACATAATTATACAATACCTTTTCTTCAAAATGCAAAAACAACACTTTCTGCCCTGTAGCGGGTAAATATTAAGTTAAAAATACGTCGCTTTTGATATGATTTAGTGCTTTTTTAGGGGTATTCCGAAAACATGCACAACTAAAAATTTTCGATTTTTGATAAATGTCGTTGTTGAAAGGAGTTAGCGATATATCAGTTACGGTATCTCCCCTTAAAAACAGCATTAAGTCGACCACTGATTCATAATATTATGTGTGCATACTTGTTTTTTTTTATCAAACAAGGCGGTGACGTATAACCCAATGACGTTTTCAGTATGATTCAATCTGATTTCAAGTTAATCACAAATCTTATCCGCCTTCATAGTGCAGTGGTTAGTTCATTTGGCTACCGTGCTGGAGGTGATGGGTTCGATTATCAGGGAGGTCATAACATTTTTTTATTCTAATATTTATTTAATTACCCTGGATTGGAATCTAAGCTGCTGGACTGCCCATCTTGCCTTCGTGTAATAAACGATCAAATTAACATGCAGTGCCTTAAGCACCATTTGGTGGCGGATAAAGGTCAGCAACAGAAATGGTCAACATTGCTAACATTTTTGTTTAAAAAAAGTAAAAATGACTAACCACAAAGTAAATACATTTGTACTTCGTACTGTTCTATCTTCTTCATCTTCTTCTTACCCTTATCCGCACCCGATGGTGCATAGGGCACTGCATCATATAAACGCGGTGTTATGTTGATCGTTAACACATGAAGGAAAGGTGATCAGCCCTTCGCTTCAGGTACTGTTCTATACTTCATAGAAAAACTCAACAGTGTGAATATTTGCCGTTTATTATTTACTTAAATGGCTATCAATATCAACTACTATTTGTGTAAAAATAAAAGAGTATAAGGACCATCTGGGACTCGAATAAGGTACAATAGATATTGTGTGAGATTTAATTCAAGTATTCTCGATTAAAATAAAATATTGAGGCAGATTATTCCGCGGGAATTAAAAGCTTTTTCTTGGTAAAAAAGGCATATTTTATTTATTTCACAGTTATCTGAAAATATTTTTTTATTGAAATATATAATAAAAAGGGAAATTTGTAAAACGCGTTAAGTATTTACAACATAAATAAGTTTATAAATGAGTGAAAGCATTATAGGTTATTTTTCCCCCATAAACCCACAAATCCCCCACAAACATTAAAAAAAACTAAACGAGATAATAAAATAAGGCCGACTGCAGAAAAAAATTATAATAAATGCGACGAAAATCTTGAACCTTTTTTTTGTAATAATACCACATTTTACCAATCGATAAATAATCTAAGGAAATATTTACTTCGTAAGTTTTATATTTTATCCTAAACTTATGTAAGTAATACACTTTATTTCAATTTAAAAACGAAAATTAAATAAAAATAACTTCACTTCCGGGTGGCAACTCAAAATAAGAGCTAGAAGGCTTCTTATTAGTTGTATCATATGATGTCAAAACAGTGTTGCCAATCGTACCTACATTCTGGTAGATCCACCAAAATGAGCTTGAGAATTGACAACCGATTTACCGAAATCAACCGGTCAATATACTGTTATATCGAAATCTTCATAAAAATGTACCTTTTTATGTTTTTATGTATCAGCTTAAAAGTTAATGTATTTTGATCAAAAATTCTTTATTGATGGTCGATGGTAACAAATTAGACGATGTTACCAGCACAATTTGAAACTACAGCGATCGGGTCATTCTAGAATGTCATTTCTAGAAAAACGGCATAAACTTCCACCAGATGCATCCGATAACAATACATTTACTCTTAGAAAAATCCATAAAGGTCCATCAGAAGCCGCATATCTTTTGAAAAACGAATTTTTTAAAATGTATTCCAAAACTATCCTGGTTACATCTTACATAAAATCAGGATAGAGTCCGATAAACCAAGAAAGAATTGGTCGGTCACGCTATGGTAAGCGCATTTACATTTTCGTCTTTAGACCCTTTGTCGTAAAGATAAATCTACCGAAATATCTGGTTTCATCTACCACTTTTCCATTCAGGTTGGTCACACTGGCTGTCAGGCTTCTGTCAAATACCGGAAAAGTAAAACAATATAAACAAAAACGTTCCAGTGTTTTGTATTGTTATCTTGTTGATTGTTCCTGTTTAGTTTAAGTTTTTATTTTTATGTATGACATTCCGTACAGTGATTTTTTCATTCATTAAATTTCCAGAAAAATTATAATAAATGTATTTTTAAAGTATGAAGTATAAAAATTATCGTTATGTGCCAGTCACGAATCAAAGCCAGTAAGTTTGAATTTTACTAAAAGTTATATTTTTATTACTACGAGCATTTGGCATACATTTATTAAATTAACTTTTGAAAATATTGCAAAATGGCAGAAAAAATTTAAAACTATTTAATGTTTATCTTTATTACCTTTTAAATAATTATTTTACTGATTTAATTATTTTTCCCTGAAATTTTAATTTCTTTTTATTATTTATTAGAAAACCAACAGAATGTTTGCAAAAATAACAAAATATAATAAAATTTACAAAAATAAAATATCAATTACAGGTTTTCACTTAAGTAATCTAAAAATAAAACTGTCATATACATAAAAGTATAACTATATAATAAACTCACATTAAATGTTTTTATCAAATAATAGAAATTTTCTTTATTAAATAGTCAAATAGACATCAACAATATTTCACTTAAATGTATTAAAAGAAACATAATTGATGTCTATCATTAAGCATTACATTGCACATATCACAGGCTCAATTTAAAAATGAATTTTGGCAGGACTTGGTGTGCATTTAAGGGATTTTAAATAAAGCTTTGTTTCTGGTCTGTGCTCAAGGGACTATAAAATTGATGAGTGATAGTCCAATTGTTGATAAAGACATGAAAAGTTTATCTAGTGTTTCCCGATTTTGCTACCCGAAATAACTTAATTTCTTTTCATATGATATAGGAACCAGATTTAGATTTTTTTTATTATTATTATTCTCTTGCAGAAATATACAAAGCTCTTCAGATAGGGAAAAGCACCAATACTTGCATCATCTTCAACTCCTACTTCTGGTTCAGAAATCCCTCAATCACAAACTTCAGTGAAACAGAGCTGTGGCGTTCAACATCGCCAAAAATCTCCATCTCACTTCCTCTCGTTGTATTTTTTATTAATTTCTCTGAGACGTGTACCGAGCCCGAATATTTAAATTTGGTCTTGGTTCCAAATGAAGGAATATAATTGGTATTCTACAGTATTGGATAAATAACTCTCCGTGTTTTGGAGTTTCTCAAAGAACTTTTATGAGTATAAATATGCAACCTGGAGTACTCTGGCCATTACTGCAATTCTCATTTTTCTACCTTGCTGTTTCTCTAGCATTACTTCTTCAATATAGCAGTACTATTCTTCACTTTACGTTGAGCTCTTTCACTAGTGTCATTTGAATCTTCTTTTATCATCAAACATTTGGAGAGAAGGACTGATCTCTTTGTGTTATTGGCAATGAACCTATTTGGTCCAATGCAGTGCTATAAGCACTAATCGAGTAGTGTTAGGTGGATCATATAATAATAAAGTTGTATAGGATAAAAACAGTAAAAAATTCAAAGCTTGCTTGGATTAACGATTATAATATAGAATACATATAAACAGTAAAAAAAGCATAAATATGTCAAATGATAAGTAATACCACTTGAATAGCAGTCATTCGTTATCACCATTGCATCTTGCTGACTTCTATAGTATAAGAATGCAAAAGCTGTGCTATAGTGGAGTGTGCATCACTGTGTGTTGAAAAACGTTACATCCAGCTGCTCATCGACTCTTATTCTCATTTTAAAACTTTACATTATCTGAGTTGAAACCGCTGTGAGCCAGGTCGGTTTCTATCTAAACATATTATTTGCGGGAACGCTTAACAGCGTCTTATATATACTGTTGGTAGAGGTAGCACACGCTTATAAGCAATCTATTTACTTATATTTGGTACAGTGCGAGATGCCAAAAACGTTGTAGAGATCGGAGTTAGATTTGCGGTGATATACGACCCTAATTAGTATTTTAATTAGGGTCGGGGTTGATGAAAAAACTACCCAATAATAATGTGTTAAATTAACATGTGATATTTTAGGTTAAAAGCATTTTCTTTTAAAATTTTAACAGTTGGGATATTATTACGTTATCAGCTTTAATCACTTTATTTGGTTTAGTTTAGTAGATTTTTCTTTAGAATTAGTAAAGTTTATCTTCACATCAACTGTCAAAGATATTATAGGTGATGTAGAAAACCCTTTTGGTACAAAGGATGTATATGGCCTGCTTATTTGGCCAAATTTAGCTGGTCTAGTCCACATTGAAGCATGTAAGATAAATCAACTGCCAATAAATATTTCATTTCTTCACTTGCCTTCTCATAAGTTATCTAGTGTCATGCAACTACTAGAAAAATGGCCTAGAGTCTTCACCATGTATAAATGTACATTATATTACAGAAATGCGATCTCTCAGAAGAATGCGACAAAACAATGTATAATAGATGTTCGAATAGTGAAATAAGGAAGGAATGCAAAGCTGAGACAAGCATTATCGATAAAATTAATAAAGGTGTGTTGAGATGGTTTGGACATGTAGAACAAATGAGTGAGGAAAAAACGGTAAAACAAATTTATGAGGCGAATGCAATTGGAAAAAGGAGCAGAGGAAGACCGAGAAAAACTCGGCACGATCAAGTATGTCAAATACTTGAAAGTGGTCAGGTTAGGGGTCGGCGGGTATGTATGAGGAGCTGCATGAACATGGAAGAGGCGAAGAATGTTTGCAAGGACAGAGTGGTGTGGCGTTCTATTTTCTCTGCCAACCCCTGCGGGGAAGCGGCGTGATGGTTAGTTAGTTAGTTAGTTATATTAGAGATGACGGTAAAATAAAGCTTTCGTGGCAAATCAAATTATTAAATTGTTACATATTTGCTTAAAAAATGGTTTAATTGACAAATTTTATTTACATTCCAGTCCCAATTGTCAAGTACATAATATCTTGAATAAGGGTATGAAATGGAATTGATTTTATAAGATATATGATGTCGAGTAATATAAGACAAAGTGAGTCACATATTATGTAGTCGTGTATATCATAAGAATATTATGTATTTACCATAAACTAAATAACTAACTGCAGGGGTAGTCAGAGAGAATAGAATACCACACCATTCTGTCTTTACAAACATCCTTTGCCTCTTTCGCATCTCCTCATACATACCGGCCGATTATTTCAACTCTTGACCTATTTGACATACCTGATCTGCCAAGTTTTTCTCAATCTTCCTCTGCTCTTTTTTACAACAACATTCGCTTAGTAAATTTGTTTTACGGTTCTTTCCTAACACATGTGCAATCCATCGCCACACCCCTTTTCTAAATTTTATCGATAATGCTTATCTCAACTTTTCATTCTTTCCTTATTTCACCATTGGAACACCTATCTTATATACATTGTTTCCACTCTCTCTCGTATACCATATCACATCTATAATTTGTATGCCGAAAACAACTTATATACTGAGTTTACAGCGTAACATGTCTTGTGATGCCGAACTATTTTAATATTTAACCGTTCAAGTTGGATATTCTAACAGGGAAAGTAAATTCAAATGAATGAATCTCACCTATTGTGACCAACTCACAAATGAATATGGTTGTTGAAATATACCATTCATTAAACTACCATAAAACTGACTATATGAATATTCTTTTGAATGAAATTTCAAAATTTTGGGCAGCATGTGTGAGCGTTACACAGGTGTATAAAGTAATCACTTAAGACAGCCGATGACAGGTCGTAAGCTCTGTTAACGTTCAGACTTCTATATTCGTCTTTGTGACATTAATAATATAATATCTTAGATTGATATTTTTCAGCTTGAACTAAAAAGGGAGGTGAAATTTATTTGTTTATAAATAATAACACAGTAATTTTGTATAATACACATATCGCTCACTCCTTTCAAGAGCGTCATAACTCAAAAAACTCAATTTTTCAGGAGAACGTTTTTAAAGTTTAAAAATATAATACAATGTATTAAAAATAAATATCAAGCCACTTACTGAACTTTTTACTGTGCAACAGATCTTTTTAAGTAAAACCTAAGCGTTTTTACTCCATTTGAAAAATATTTAGTTTATTTTAAAAAATAGTTAAACAATACCTTTTCTTCAAAATGCAAAAACAACACTTTCTGCCTTGTGGCGGGTAAATATTAAGTTAAAAATACGCCGCTTCTGCGGGGATATAGTAAATTTTCTGGGCATTCCGAAAACATGCCCAACTGAAAATTGACAAATTTTGATTTATGACGTTCTTGAAAGGAGTGAGCGATATGTATACTGACGAAGTGCTAGGAGTATAAATAAATCAGTTTCCTTTTTCAGGCTTTGCTTCAAAAATATGAATCAAATAGAAAAATGAAAACAATTAATGTTGTAGAGAAAACAATTAATTACCTAAAGGTTTTGTTAAAACCATTTTAGCCTTAAGTTGAAAATATACATTATTCAAGATAGCGACACACGCAACAAGGTTCGAGTCCCAAAAATTGGATTAATGCACTTTCAAATTATCTAGTAACTGGAGTTACTACCTATAACATAATAATTGAAAATGACGAAATTTTTAAGTGTTAATATTAAAAGGGGAAAAAAATATTTGTATATTTTTCTTATAAACTTATCCGGATCCAATGGTGCATACCATAACACATCACCCTGCCTTCATACAGTCGCTATCTAGTCAAAACTGCGTCGATTCGATGCGGTGCACTATGCACCACTTAAGTAAATAAATAGAGAGCAAGAGAACGAAAATTGTCTTTAAATAATTCAAAATTTTCCAAACTAAAAACCGTTTCGTAAAATAAAATAAAACCGCCGTTGAACGTTATCGCTGTCGTTAAAATTCAAACTAATCTCGTGGGATGAGAATAAATAGGTTTATGCATTTCACATTTCACCCGTCGCGCCAACTGAATTGGAAAATCATTTCCACAGAAAAAGATGTGCGATATGCGTGCGAAAATGGCGGCCCGCGCATGCGCACGAGCTACTCAATAGAGGAGGCTATAATCTATGTAGCGCCTTACACACGGCGCAGAATGTAGCCGTGTACGTAGTACCTACGTACGCGCGAGGATATTGGGTAATATTGGCCGAGCCAGTACTCGTGCGCGACACGGAACGCATGTCCAGACGTCTACCTGTTGACTTCATTCAGTCAACCGCCGTCTGCGATTGTGAAAGCTGTTTTCTTGTCCCTCGAACACAATCCGAAATGTTTAGATTTCTAATATTCTCGCATTCGACTCATTTTTCTTCGGCATGAATCGCGTTTGAATTTCGCGAGATCCGAGTCGAAAAGTTGCCTTCGTTCGTACCGAACTTCGCGAATCGGTTATTCCATATGTTAACGAAGTCGGGTTATCAACTAAACTAATAGTATGCATATTTGCATATTGTTTTGTGTATTTTTACATACTGTCGCGCCGAGTAGGTATTTACTCTGAGCAGTGTATCGTTTTTTGAATTTTCCATATAAAATCGATTTACGATGGACGAGGCCGGGCCTCAAGTTTCCCGCGAAATTCGCAATCAGTCTTCTTCCGGATATAATACGACCACCAAGGGGGACTTCAAACTTAGGTGAGGTGACTCCACTTTTAGGGAAATTCGATCATTGATCATCATTCTATACGAGCCTTCTGCTGCATGACATGCTGCTTAACATTTTACATTAATAATACACACACATCTAGTTTATATATATATATATATATATATATATATATATATATATATATATATATATATATATATATATATATATATATATATATATATATATATATATATATATATATATATATATATATATATATATATATATATATATATATATATATATATATATATATATATATATATATATATATATATATATATATATATATATATATATATATATATATATATATATATATATATATATATATATATATATATATATATATATATATATATATATATATATATATATATATATATATATATATATATATATATATATATATATATATATATATATATATATATATATATATATATATATATATATATATATATATATATATATATATATATATATATATATATATATATATATATATATATAAACAAAGGGAGATCGAAAAAAACTTGGCCAGGTCAAATATTTCAAATACTTGAAAGTGGTCAGTAGTCAGAATAATCGGCGTGTATGTACGAGAAGACGTATGAATATGGAAGAGACAAAGATTGGTGTGGCGTTCTATTCTCTCTGCCTTTTGTGTTCTTTTTGAAAGTAAGTTAAGGGCGTGATGGTTAGTTAGTTCGTTATTTTATTTATGAGGGTGGGATAGGAAAATAGGGATGAGGACTGGGCTATCCTTCCCATGGAGTCTTTGCTACCAGTTAGAATATTAACTCGCTTTGTGAACACGGAAACAAGTATGATGAATTTTGTCAATGTTTATAATATAATAAAACCCTTATCCGCACCCCAATGGTGCATAGGGCACTGCGTCATATAAACGCAGTGTTATCTTGATCGTTTACACATGAAGGAAAGGTGATCAGCCCTCCGCTTCAGGTACCAGTCCAGGGTAATATTGAATAAATATGACAGTGAAAAAATCGCTTATATTTACTTTACCCCCCTTGGGAATCGAACCCGGGACCTCCAGAACGGTAGCCGAGCGTGCTGACCATTACACTACGGAGGCGGACAAAATGTCAACGTTAGAACAACAAAATTGGTAACCAAATTATTTTAAAAAGTTCAATATTTTGCTTCAAGGTTGAAAGAAGTAATAATTTTCGTGTACTCTTACGATCTAAATTATGATCAAATTGTATGTAATACCTCCGTTAAATTGTATTGTAAATTAATACAATATTACATGTTGCCAAAAAAGGTTTGTTTCGTATTAACTTGTAATTACTTTCAACAATATTTCTCATTGATTTCAATCTTCTAAAATAATTTTGTTAACTAATTATTATATTTATGAAGTGAACCTTGAGTAAGTAATCTGGTACAACGGATGATATGTTTGTATTGATCAACATCCAGTGTCCCAACTCACCCCACCGGAAGGCGATAGACCGCGATTAAAATAATATTTCATTATTGTACCAATCAAAATTCGGCGAAGCGAAAATGAGAAAACATTTAGGAAACATACACCAATTTTTGAGTGTCGAATTTTCATATTTTATGTAAACTCCGAAACCTGACCATATTCACCCCGATTTACGGTAGTGAATAAAAGGTTTACATATACCTTTGCTACAAAAATATGTAATTTTAATTAAAGTGTATAAACTCGTGTATTATCCGCCTTCGTAGTATAATGGTCAGCATGCTCGGCTACCGTACTGGTGGTCCTTGGTTCGATTCCCAGGGGTGGGGGTCAAATAAATATAAGTGATTTTTCACTCGAATATTTATTCAGTATTAAGTACTCGGAAACGGACGGCTGATCGCCTTTCCTTCGTGTGTTAACGATCAAGATGCTTTTATATGATACAGTGCCCTTTGCACCATTGGATGCGTATAGGGTTTAGAAGAATAAGAATATAACTCGTATTTATAAATTTCATTATTCTAATGTTGGTATTCTCTATACTTGCAAAAAATAATTAAACGATACATTTTCTTCAAAATGCAAAAACAACAGTTTTCGCCCTGTAGCGGGTAAACATTAAGTTTAAAATATGCCGCTTTTGCTGGGATATAGTACATTTTCTGGGCATTCCGAAAACATGCACAACTGAAATTTGATGATTTTTGATATATGACGTTGTTGAAAGGTTTTAGCATTATATTAATTTTAATACTTAATAAACCCTTATCCGCACCCCAATGGTGCATAGGGCACTGTGTCATATTGACGCAGTGTTATCTTAATCGTTTACACATGAAGGAAAGGTGAAAGCCCTCCGCTTCAGGTACCAGTCCATGGTAATATTAAATAAATATTACAGTGAAAAAATCACTTATATTTATTTTACCCCCCTTGGGAATCGAACCCGGGACCTCCAGAACGGTAGCCGAGCGTGCTGACCATTACACTACGGAAGCGGCCAAATCAAGAAATTTTAGAAGTAAATATTGATTAAGTATTAAAATTGTCCATTTAATACTTAATCAATATTTACTTCTAAAATTTCTTGATTTGGCAGGTGTACCTTGAACAGAAAAAGTTTCCCTAACACTACTTTAGAATAAATTATAATAAAAAAATTGAATCTATTATTATTTGATTTCAACTTAACTCAGTAAAGTTTTATAAGGGATTAGTTTTACTGGTGTTTTACGTAAAAATCTTATATATTACTTACGGTTGTATAAAAGTTAATTCCTTTATCTCTCATGTGACAATCTTTAATAGGTGTTTTTAATTAGTATTGTACGTTATACTTTTAATGCTTGATAAGGCTTTATTACGAACCAAAATTATTATTGACCATTTGGTTTATATGTATAATACCGCATAATCTCTTGTTTTATTTTTTTATTAAAATAAATTGTATATATTTATTGAAATAACAATTTATAACATATTTTAAAAAAAATTGCAGAGACCCACCAAGCCACCTTGTGTGTCTTGTCTGTGGTGTTCTTTTTTAATACATTTTAATTTTTTTAATGATTTTATTACATCGTCAGATTTTTTACTAATACTACTTTTACCCACTCACGCGTTGCTGTGGCTCAATCTGGTTAAATGGATAAGAAGGAAAATAAATGAAAATAGGAAGTACACATTTCTAATATGTATAATTTCACAACGTCTGTGAAGCAATCAAACATTAGAACAATGCAATCGAAAAAAAATAAATTTGCTGGAACTAGTCATGTTTTCCGTCCGCCTCCGTAGTGTAATGGTCAGCACGCTCGCCTACCGTTCTGGAGGTCCCGGGTTCGATTCCCAAGGGGGGTAAAATAAATATAAGTGATTTTTTCACTGTTACCTTTATTCAATATTACCCTGGACTGGTACCTGAAGTGGGGGGCTGATCACCTTTCCTTCATGTGTAAACGATCAAGATAACACTGCGTTTATATAACGCAGTGCCCTATGCACCATTGGGGTGCGGATAAGGGTTTTATTATTATTATTAGTCATGTTTTCAGTCGTCTCCCAGTATGTAAAAATAATTCGGGGCTCGAATCTTGCATACATCTAAATAAAAGGGTCTCTGCTGAATAAAAGCTTTCTCAATCCAACCTTAGATGGATGTTTTGAACTCAACTATGAAGCGTCATGAGATTGATATATGTAGGTTCCAAAAAAATTTGTAGTTTGGTTGTCAATCATAGGTAGAATGGGGAATGTTACACATGTGTCAAGTGATCACTTCACTAGCCTAAGATGGTCATAAGCCCTGCAAATACCCAAACTTCCATATTCTTCTTCATCTATGTTGAGATGTCATAATGTGAGCATTCACATTTTTATTAATATACACAGATTATTTATTCTCTCTCTCTAACCCACCTAATGGTGGTTAGGGCACTGCATCGTATTGACACAGTGTTATCTTGATAGTTACTCACATGAAGACAAGATGATCACTTGCGCTGCAGGGACCAGTCCAGGGTAATATTAAATAAATATTAGTGTAAAATCACTAATATTTACCCCCCTGGGAATCGAACCCGGCACCTCCAGCTCGGTAGATAAACATATTAACCAGTACACCACGGAGGCGGACGTCTTCTTCTTCTTCTTCTTCTTCTTTTAGGACTAGGTCCTGTCATTCTCGGGTCGGTCCTGGGAGGTGGAAGACCAGCTATCCTTCCATCGTTTAGGTGGTCTTCCTGGGGGTCTGATCCCGCCTATGCTGCTGTCCGCTGCCACCCTCACCACTCGATCCGAACTCGCTCTTCTCACATGATCTCTCCAGAAACGTCTTCTTTCTCTTCCCAATCGCACAACATCTTCAACATCGCAGATTTTTCTTATATCTGAGTTTCTTACTCTGTCGCGAAGTGTTAGGCCTGCAATGGGTCGTAGAGTCTTCATTTCGGATGTCCTAAGAAGGCTTTTTGTTCTCGCGGTGTCGGCTCTTGTTTCCGTGCCGTATGTCAGGATTGGTCTTACGCAGGTTTTATAGATCCTCACCTTACTCTCTTTCATCATGTATTTGTTTCTCCATAATTTTTTTTTAAGCATCCAGCTACAGCAGAGGCCTTATTTGCTTGCTTAATAAAATTGTATTAATTATGATTAGGTACATATTTTTATTATTAATACATACTTGTATGCGTGTGCATACCCGAGCGCTCTATCCAATGCCACCATTATCGTACTTGATTTTACAACCGATAATTTACATTAATTTGCGTCACAGTGGTTTTTTTGATACTGTAGCCACTGCAAATAATGAATGCATCATTTAAATACTGTAAATACGAGACCAAATTTAATTTATTTCCTGATATTTAATATGCACAAATGATGTACGAAACGAAGCATAAAAAACGTGGATTTTTAATAAAACATTTATTGTATGAATAATATACACAACGAGTTGTTGTGTATATTATTCATATACTTAATAATACAAAAGCAAATAAAACTGTATTGTTTAATTTGTACATATTATACTTCTTATCTTGTTATTGTGTTTAAATTATATACACAATACCAGAATTATGAGATTTATAGTTACGACCACTTACCGTTATGCAACACGGAACCTTTTAAATTTGACCTTGTAACGATTTTATAATCTCTTTTCATCTTCAAATCATCATCTTCTCCACCGAATCACCGAAGTTCAACACCCATGTGCGAAACCGATAGCGAACGCAGTCGCCATTCGTTTATTTTTTTAAAATTATTTTTATTTATTCATTATCATTTTTTCAACATCTCAACATAGATGATGAAGAGTATGGAATTCTGGGTATTTACAGGGCTTATGACCTGTCATTCGCTGAAATGATCACTTTACAACATTCACCATTTTACCCATGACACACTACTGATTTTTTTTAAACTCCTAGATATATTTATATTGATCAATCTCATGATACAATACATATGAGTTCCCAAGAGCCATCTATGTTAGATTTAGAAAGCTTTTATTTAGCTAAGGCTCTTTTATTTGGATTTATGGAAGATAGGGATTATTTTTACATACTAAGAAACGCCTGAAAACATGATTTAAAATTATTTATGCAGCCTATACTCTTTTTTTCTAAATAATGTATTTATTTAGAAGAAAAACATATTTTTTTCAATCCGAAAACGGTGTTTTAATGTAAAAATTTAATTACGTCAAATGTTACCTGGGTTTAAATAAAATTTAGGTGCGATTTATCGTATATTAGGCCTTAATAGCGATTTGTACGAAAGTAGAATGTATTCATGTCGAGGGCTGTCCGTACTGTTCCGTTTTACAAAGCATCTAATATCGAAACTGCGGTTAAATAATACAGGGTGGTACAAAACTAATCATCCTATCGGAAGATGTTATCATTTTTGCAAATTATAACATCTGTGTCGGGTTGTGGTCCCGTGGTTAGTGTCGCTGACTCTTAAGTCAGAGTTTCTCGGTTCGAACCCACTCTACCACAATTTGATACCTATTTTTAACAATGAGCCGCTTGGGCTCACAGAAATAGTGCGAAATTGAATATTTGTGTAAATAATAATAATAAATAATAATAAAACCCTTATCCGCACCTCAATGGTGCATAGGGCACTGTGTCATATAAACACAGTGTTATCTTGATCGTTGATACATGAAGGAAAGGTGATCAGCCCTCCGCTTCAGGTACCAGTCCATGGTAATTTTTGAATAAATATTACAGTGAAAAAATCACTTATATTTATTTTACCCCCCTTGGGAATCGAACCCGGGACCTCCAGAATGGTAGCCGAGCGTGCTGACCATTACACTACGGAGGCGGACAAAAATAATAAAAACTAAATAATAAAAACACAAAAATGTCTCTTTTTTAAAAAAGTGACGTCGTACGTCAATTTTATTTGACATTTATGAACTCGACAGCTGCACTTTACAAACAGATTGATAAAACAGGCACAAATGTGTATCAACACTGGCGGCAGCCACTTGACGGATATCATCTTTTCCGCTTAACATAAAAAACTGTAAAGGTCCAAATAAAGATTTCTATAACTCTAAATATTTTTTTATGCAGTAAAAAGGTTATTAAAAAACAAAATTAAATGATTAATTAATTTAACGCTACCCTAAATCTGTTTGTATACTGCAGGTGTCTAGTTCACAGAAGTCAAATATTATTGACGTACGACGCCATTTGCAAAAATTATACTGATAGAGCGATTAATTTTGTGCCACCCTGTATTCATAAAAAGTCATTATATATAATACTGTATTATGCGACTGGTTAGTAAGTTTTTATGTTTATTTATTTATTTTTAAATTGTGGTCACACCTACCGGAAATTCTTTTGAAATTACCTAACTGGATTCGGTAGGTCCTTGAAAATGCGCGAGCCCAAATATGTACAATATTACGCTATGTAAGTACTTCCCTTTCACTAAAATAAGATTAAATTATCATGCGAATTAAGGCTCAGTTTTCGTTAATTCGCAACTTAATTTTCTAGAGAAAATGGAAACATTTTACGTAATTAATTTTTTCTAAAAACACCGTTTTTGCATTGAAAAAGTTTTTCTTCGAAATAATTATATGGTTTTGAAAATAAAGCGTTGTTGACAGGTTAAGATTTAAAAAATTATAAAAAAATTTTTTTCATAAATTTTTCTAAATAAAATAAAGATATATCCAATATACATTCTTTAAAAAAATCGGGCGTGAACAGATATCGCTCACTCCTTTCAAGAACGTCATAAATCAAAAATCGTCGATTTTCAGTTGCGCATGTTTTCGGAATGCCCAGAAAATGTGCTATATCCCAGCAAAAGTGGCATATTTTTAGCATGATATTTACCCGCTACAGGGCAGAAAGTGTTGTTTTTGCATTTTGAAGAAAAGGTATTTTTTAAATTATTTTTTTAAATATACTAAATATTTTTTAAATGGAGAAAAAACCTTCAGGTTTTACCTAAAAATATGTGTTGTACAGTAAAAAGTTCAATAAGTGGCTTGATATTTATTTTTAATACATTGTGTTATATTTTTAAACTTTAAAAACGTTCTCCTGAAAAATCAAGTATTTTGATTTATGACGTTCTTGAAAGGAGTGAGCGATATGTGACCTCTCCAGTAGAATGAATTCTATGTTTACGAATATCCCTTAAGGACGCGACATGATTTTGTCCAAGAAAATAAGAAAATAAAAAAAAATAAAAAAAATACGCAAATAAATAAATATAAAAAATTACAAGACAATCGATACTATCCTAAAATCTGTATGAATTATTATAAATCTGGACAATTATATACCACCGTTTTCGTGAGATTTCACCTCAAGAATGTTAAGAGATATCAAAATGTAAATAAAATAAAACATATTTTTATGTATTGTAATTTCAGTGATGCAGTAGAAGACCAAAGTGTTTCAACATGGAAGTTTTGGACCCGGAGGAGGTACGTGGTGGCAGTTCTAGCCTTCTTTGGCTTCTTCAATGTGTACTCTCTCCGCGTCAACCTGTCCATCGCCGTTGTGGCCATGACGGAAAATAAAACACTCATTCTGCCAAATGGAACTTTGTCATATGTGAGTATTAACAGATTTTGTAACGTACATGCTCCATACAACAACATCTACAACTACATCTACATCTACAACTAATCTAGAAGTTTGGTCTAGGAAATGCTCGGTAGAGTCGCTCTCATAGGTTGTGTGAATTTCAGCGTTGCCAATGCCAATTTTCAGAATTACCCGAAAATCTTGTTTGTAGGTAGGACAGTAAGGACAGGGAAGATAAAAAAGATGGGGAAAATGAAAAATACATCATAAACACCCGGACTAATTAAAATTGAACATTTCATGAATTCATTTTATAATTGGTGTGAATCGGATCCGAGACGCCAGATTTTCAGTCTACCTAACTACACCACGGAGCCTGTGGTTCTTCCTTCAGTCTCTTTCCGATGAAGCAGTTTTCTTCACTTTGAATTTCTTCACTTACTTACTTCAGCCTTCTTCTTGTGTCCAGTATTGAACAAAAGCCTTCTTCTTGGACTTGCACAGTTCTCTCTTGAACGCGACTCTCTTCCAGTGCAGTCTCACCACTTTCCAATGTCATCGGATCATCTTGTCTGAGGCCTACCCACACTTGTTTTTTGTCCATATATCCTCAGACATACGTGCCACATGACATGCCAAGTACCACTTTTGTTCCTTCGCTTAAGTCATCTCTATTCCATCAAATTTGCTCCAATCATAGATACCAAATGTTCACATTTTATGTAAACTTCTTCTTCTTGAAACCCTTATACGCACCCGATGGTGCATAGGGCACTGCATCATCTAAATGCAGTGTTATCTTAATCGTTAATACATGAAGGAAAGGTAATCAACCCTCCGCTTCAGGTACCAGTCCAGGGTAATATTGAATAAATATTAGAGTGAAAACTCACTTATATTTATTAGACCCCACCCTGAGAAACGAACCCCTGAAACTCGTGTTGGCCATTACACTACAGCGGCGGACGATCAAATGATATAGTGAAAGGAATATAATTTTTTGACATCTCATCAAAGATGAAGAAGAATATGGAAGTCTGGGCATTTACGGGGCTGACGACCGTCATAGGCTGGTTTAAGTGATCACTTTACACACGTGTAACATTCACTAATTCTACCCCTAATTGACAACCACACTACTCAAATTCTTGGAAGTTCTATATATATGAACCAATTTTGAAACATTATTCTTGAACCTCTAGAACTTCACCAGAGACATCTATTGGTGAGATGAAAATGTAATTGGAGATAATCCAGATTTTGTGAACAAGTATTTGGACACACTTAAAATGTTGTAAAGGAATATCCATAAATTGATTTGAATGTTTTGTTCTTTTGCAGGGTCCAGAGTTTGAATGGGACAATAGAATGAAGGGCTTGGTTTTGAGTTCCTTCTTCTACGGCTATATCGTCACCCAAATACCCGGAGGTTGGTTGGCAGCGCGGTTGGGTGGAAATAAGTATGACCGTTATGTAATTTGTCTCATATAATATGTAGTTGTTTACTTCAGTATTTGTTTAAATATTTGCTATATGTATGTGTGTGTATTATATTTATTTTTTATTGGACAATTTATATAGCTCCATTTTTGTGAGAATTCTCCTTAAGGGCCCTGTACAATTAGCTGTTATTTTAACATTTAAATGACATAATTAAATACTTATTCTTCACATCAATATATAAAATATAGTAACAATGATAATTTAAATAAAGCAATATCTAAGTCATCAAAATATACAGTAAAAAGAAAAAAAGTTATCAATGTAACCTTAGGTTGTAAAATTAGGTCTTCAAAGAAACTTATGTTTATTTTGACCCTTATGTGGATCGAACCAAGGACTTTCAGCATTGTAGCCCAAAGCGCTAGCCACTACACTACGGAGACACACAAATCAGCATTTTATAAGACTTACAATCAACTAGTTAAGTAATAGGTTACCTATAACAAGTTGCAAATAGTATAACAAAACAAAAGAGGATCAAGTTAGACATATGAAAAATAATGATAAAACAAAATTATACATGTTTAATTCTATGGGTTTTCTTTGACAGCATCATTAAGATGACGTCACACAAACTTTACCCCAAGTAAAATGTCATGGGTAAAACAGAAAAATAATCTGATGTGTGATTTTAGTGTTTAAATTCAACCACAGATGGCAGTACTAGTGCTATTTTAGAAATAAATGTCACCGGGCTTTACTCATAAGCGTGGCTGTTCATGTACACCCATACTCCTCTGAGCAAAGTTTTTTTTGGACGACCATGTACGGCCATACTCCCAGCACGTTAATGTTGAATCATTGCTTTATTCTTAGAGTAATTTGCTATTTTTTAATAACTTTTTTTTAACTGTCAAAAATCACAGCGATACGTATGTATTGTATAATACTAAACATTTTCTTTGTTTTCCATTGTACTGTTGTGATTTTTAAAATTTGCATTGCTTCACAAATATTGTGAAATTATACATGCAATGTATGCTTTCTATTTTATTTCTTTTCCATCTAACCAGACTGAGCCACACCTATGCGTGGCCAGGTACAGCTAGTATTATTTACAAATATAAGAACCCCTTTTGAAAGAATATTTTTAATTAGTTTTGAGAAAATAAATGATCTAAAAATCTCATGTCAATACTTACCAACATCATAAAAGTGGAGATTTTAAGAAAGATATATGTATTTTTAATCATTTGTAATATTGCAAGTGCCCTTTGTGTCTCCAAATACTTAAATTATTATGCTACATATTGTGTGATAACATTATTCAATTTAGTGCGGGATTAGGAGCATAAACAATCCTTTAATCAACACACAATACATGTCGTATTGATGAATTACATGTATAGATTGCCAATATTGTTGTACCTCGATTAGTGCAATCTGTAAACCAATAATTCCGGAAATGGTGCTGTATAAATTATCTGCAATTATTGCTGTTATTAATGCTACAAAAATCACATTGTAACCTCTCAAAAAAATATGGATAAAACATGTCACTCTAGCAAAATTAGTCCCAAAAGAGAATATACAGTATTTCGAATACTGTATTTATTTTTTAAAATAAAAGAACTTATAGTGACATCTGTGGAATTCATTTCATGGTTTTATTTTTTTAACATATCGCTCACTCCTTTCAAGAACGTCATAAATCAAAAATTGACAATTTTCAGTTATGCATGTTTTCGGAATGCTCAGAAAATGTACTATATCCCAGCAAAAGAGGCATATTTTTAACATGATATTTACCCGCTACAGGGCAGAAAGTGTTGTTTTTGCATTTTGAAGAAAAGGTATTGTTTAACTATTTTTTTAAATATACTAAATATTTTTCAAATGGAGAAAAAAACTTCAGGTTATACCTAAAAAGATCTGTTGCACAATAAAAAGTTCAGTAAGTGGCTTGATATTTATTTTTAATACATTGTATTATATTTTTAAACTTTAAAAACGTTCTCCTGAAAAATCAAGTATTTTGATTTATGACGTTCTTGAACGGAGTGAGCGATATGTATTTGCATATTACAATATACATATCTAATACAAAATACTAACACTGCTGACCCTTATCTTCACCCACTAGTGAATGGGGCACTGCATCAAATTGATGCAATGCTTACTTAATCATTATTTGTAAAAAGACAAGGTGTCCATCCTGCGCTTCATATATCAGTCCAGGGTAATAATCAAATTTTTTTAAAAAACACACACTTTTTTTGTGACCTACCTGGGAATAGAACCCAAACAAAGCACACTATTAAACAAAAATCCCATAAGTGTGGGTATACATTTTGTTTAAATTTCCAATGAAGTCTACTGAAATATTACAATAGATCACAAATATTTGTTAGCAAAATCTGAATGCTTAATACAGTGGAATCCCTTTACATATTTGATTGCATAAACAATTTTCTTTCATATAATTTTATAAATAAATTTTGTAAAATTTTGGAAAACTCAGTGAGGGCACACTATGGTAATTGTAATTGTGTGTATGATGAAATAATTAAATAAATTGCAGAGTATTTGGCATTGGCATCGGTATGACGGCCATCCTGACCCTGCTGACCCCGCTGCTGGCGCAGTTCAGCACCACGCTGCTGATCTGCGTGCGCGTGCTGGAGGGGCTGTTCGAGGGCGTGACCTACCCGTGCATCCACGCGGTGTGGGCGCGCTGGGCGCCGCCCGCCGAACGCACGCGCCTCGCCACGCTCGCCTTCAGCGGCAGCTTCGTGGGCACCGTTGTCTCCATGCCGCTCAGCGGCTACCTAGCCGCCACCGTCGGATGGTCCAGCATATTCTACGTGTTTGGTAAGTGAACTCACCAACCATTGCTATGAAGATTCTTACCTGTCAGTTATTATGCAAAGCTTGTACGAGTGCCATAGTCTTTGCTGCTTTACTCATTTATCTACTTACCCATATTATTCCAAAAATATTTAAATAAGCCTTCTTAGAACCACCGAAATGAAGACTTTTTGACCCATTGTACAACCCTGAATAAGAAACTCTGAATAAGAAGAATTTGAAATGTGGAAAATGTTGTGCACTGGGGAAAAAGTAAGAAGACGTTTCTGGAGAAATCATGTGGGAAGAGCAAGTTTGGAATGGTGATAAGGACAGCAGCAGATGAATGCGTAAGAGGTAACAGACCCCCAGGAAGACCATCTAATGATGGAAAGGTAGCTGGTCATCCACTTCCCAGGAACGGACTCCGAGTACAACAGAACACTGTCCTAAAGAAGAAGAAGAAGAAGATAAAATTTTATTTTTGAGAAAGTATTAATTAATATGCTTTTCCAAAATTCATCACCATTATTGTCTATATTCCCATTACACCAAGTCCCACCCATCAACCTCCCCCCTCTAGGTACTACCCCACCCATCTCTGCAATACCTGAATAATTTTACCTGATCACCTGTCGATAAAAAATCTGTAGTTTTCGAAACTAGTTATGTGAAATGAAATAAAATCTGCCAGGAATATATAATGCTAGAACTGTAATAATCTTTTTTTTTATATTTCAGGCGTAATTGGCACAATTTGGTTTGCCATTTGGTGGCTAGTTGTGAAAGAAGGGCCGGAGCTCGACCCTCACATCTCCCCGGCCGAACTCAAATACATTCAGGTAATTGAAAATCACAAATGCATAAATTCTCACTCTCAGCCGGTCAAACTTTTTAACAGGATTTGTAAATTTGGATATAAGCCAGCCAATGTACTTAATAATTATAAAAATCAAATGTTAAAAAAATAGTTGTTGTACAAGATCAAATGACTTAACAATGTTAATGATAAAAATATCCATCGATTTGACATGGATGGAATCAAACAACTATATGCTAATTCTTTCTTCTTATTCTTCATGAGCCCTCTGTCCTCCACTGCTGGATATAGGCCTCTTCCCTTCTTGTAATTTTTTCCGGTCGGTTGCTGCTTGCAGCCAGTTTCTACCCCTTATAGTGGCTATGTCGTTGGACCATCTCTTTTGGGGTCTACCGACACCTCTTTTGTTCTCCCAAGGTCTCCATCGTAAAATTTTTGGGGTCCATTTTGTGGGGCTCTGTCTTGCAATACGCTAATATGCATTTAAGAATTACTCACACAAATCACAAATGCCAATAACACCTTATATAAAAACTTACATAGAGTCACAATATCAAAAACGCATTAATCATATATGTACCAAGTTTGGTCAAAGGAACCTCGAGTATTACATAATAAAGCTGTATAGCTTGCTTCTATTATCCATAAAGTCATTAAGTAAAGAAACATTCTAGAATAGAGCTATTAACACATTGTTTGCGGGAAACGCCTAACAGTGACTTTTACATGCTGTTGGTAGGGAGCGCAAGACACTTGTAAGCGTTCTATTTGCTGACTTTTGGTAGAGCACTAGAGATGCCAAAAAACATTGTACAGATCGGAATCGGGTTAGCGGTTACTTGTGATTAGTATATGACCCTAATTAGTATACTAATTAGGGTCAGGGTTGATGAAAAAACTGCCCGACAACAATGTGTTAATAATTGGATAACAGAGGTTGGTACGGCTCATGATAAATAACTTAATAAATGAGTATTGTAAAATGTACCCTCAGTATAAAGAAAACCCCTTTTTCTTTTTAAAGCATCCACTTGTTTATTCGTGATTTTTGTATCATTGTAAACATAAAATTGTCAATGATAAATAATAAATAATTTTAGGATTCGTTGGGGACCAGGGTGGATGGAAAGTCTCTAAAGCACCCTTGGAAAGAGATCCTGAAATCGAAGCCGGTTTGGGCCATTGTCGCCGCGCACTTTAGTGAAAATTGGGGCTTCTACACCCTGCTTACCTTATTGCCAACTTTCATGAGAGGTGAGTCTCAGTGATGTCTGTTATTTTTAATACAAATACAGTATAAATACGGCTACTATTATCAGAAGGGGCCAGTGACTGAAAATGCCAGCAAAGCATTTCACTCATGAAACAGTAGAAAACATAAAATATCTTCGCACACTTCGGACGGGTATATTTTACGCCTGCGGACCGCTGGCAATTGGATTTGATAATTTAATACATATAGTTTAGACCTTAACAAAGAGATTGATACATAATATTCATATAAAAACATTAAATATGTAATTCCTTCTATTTTGAGTTTAAAATGAGGCCAGCGCAGAAGGTAAAAATACCCTTCCCGTCCTTAAGCATCAATCGACCCAACGGGTAAAAATACCTTTCCCGTCCTTAGTGTGTCAGTCTATCCAAAATTTTATTGAAATTGTTTGTTACAATCAGATCAACCATTTTGGATTCTTTTAGTAACTCCTCCGAAAATAATTGCTTCCTCAAGATGTTTCTTCATAAACAATTTCAACACCAAAATCTCTCAAACGATACACTAAATCTTCCGCTTCATTACGACCTCTTAAATCGACATTTATCTTGTGTTGATTTTTTTTAAACTTTCCAATAAAGCCGTGTCAACTTGTCATGTTTGTGTGAGTGGTTGGTCATACTGTCCGTATTAGTAGCACTAACACAATGTAATACTTTTATTAAAGTACAAATCACCAAAAGTGGTATTACACAAAGTGAAAGATGAATGAGTGTTATATTCTTCATCTTCTTCTTCAAACCCTTATCCGCACCCCAATGGTGCAGAGGGCACTGCATAATATAAATGCAGTGTTATCTTGATCATTAACACGTGAGGGAAAGGTGATCAGCCCTTTGCTTCAGGTACCCGTCCAGGATAATATTGAATAAATATTAGAATGAAAAAAATCACTTATATTTATTTGACTTCCCCCCACTGAGAATTAAACCCGGAACTTCCAGAACGGTAGCTGAGCGTGTTGACCATTCGACTACGGAGTTGTTATGTATCACACATTTAAACATGTGTAACATAATTAGTGGTGCATAAGCAACGCATTATGTAAAATAAACTATGTCTAAAATTGTTGTATTTAAATCATTATGTTATCCCACGATGTTAATGCCGAATCAATTGATAATGTAATTTTCAGATAGGTTCTCGATAGAAATATCGTCCACGGGATTGCTGTCCGCCATTCCGTACCTGGCCATGGCCATAATCCTGCAGGTCGCCGGCCATCTGGCGGATATGTTGCGGAACAAAAACCTCATGTCCACCACCAATATCAGAAAGGTCTTCAACTGTTCGGCGTTCCTCGCTCAGGTACACTCTAACACATTCACTCCGTTCAATGTAAAGCAAACAATTATGAGATGCTGACAAATTATTCAATAATTTTTGAAACGCTAAAACTATATTAAAAACATTACATAATGTGTGTAAGTAATGTTTTTAATATGAATGTAATATGACGTGGGCGACATTAGATCGCACGGAAAGAATGATAACATGAAAGAATCAATAATTTTTTGTATTATAGTGACACGTATTCATTGTGCAGAAAAGCAAATATGACAAATTAGACGTTTAACAAGTGTTTTTTGCATATGAAGCTGAAGGTAACTGAAATGTGCACACCGCTATGACATAAAGGTAGCGTCGTAAATTTTATCGTAACGTAACATTCGCGGCGAGCATGTTACGTTAAGGCATTGCTGACTGACCGCGATCAGCGCTTGTTTAGAACACAACTGCTCGCCTGTGCTCCATATTTGTAAAATCGTAATATTTTTATCCTCTTTGCATTCATAGATGAAATGTCGGACGATGAAGACATGATTCTTGGTTCTGTGATTTAACTAAATTACAGCTTACTCCAAATGAAGAAAAAAAAAATATTACTGGATTTCAAACTTGCACAAAAGCAGAACGTTGGTGGTGTTCGCATTGTAACATGTTATGTTATAACATAATGCTCCAGTCAGTCCCCACCTTAAGGTTTCTGAAACACATAAAAATGTGCATACCGTAAGCAATGTGTAAAAACAGAAAATAAAATATAAATATGATTATTGTATTTGTGGATTTCTTACATTTTGTTGTTTAACTTTCCAGACCGTGTTCATGTTGGGAGCGAGTTTCTCTCCTACTCCAGCCGGCTGCATCACCTGTCTAGTCATTGCCGTTGGCCTGGGAGGATTTGCGTGGTCGGGTTTCAGGTATACATTCATAATCTAATGGCAAATTATCTTTTCCGACATAAATGCTACAGGGTGGCCCATTGATAAGTCCAGTTTGAAATTTCAATACATATTTAAAGATATGGAGGAATGTACTTCACATTTGTTTGAATTTATAATGTTACTTTCTTAGTTACAATTTTTCTCACTTGGAATGCTGTGTATATAATTATCAGGTTATTTGAAGGGCACAAACAAAGATCTTTGTATTTTGATTAACGTAATATTTTAGTAAATACATGTTAAAATAATGTAGTATTCTAATTTTGATCGCCTCTAAAGTGTAGTGGTCGCCGCGTTTGGTTACCATGCCAAATGTTTGATTCCCGGGGGCCTGAATAAATAAATATAAATGTTTTTTTCACTGTCATATTTACCCTGGACTTGTACTTGAAGCATAAGAATAATCACCTTGCCTTTAGTTTTTTTTAGGGAAATTTTTATGTGATCATACATACAAATATTTAAATTTCATAATATTTTTGTGGGCCTAAGTGGCTCGTTTTTAAAAATGGGAAGGCTCTAACCTAGAAACTCGGACTCAAAGTCCACGACACTAACCATAGGACCACAATCCCACTCAGTTTAGCACAAAATTAGTTTAAAGTTGGATTATTCCATTACATAATGAGTGTACAAATTATCGGTCTCTACTCTGAAGAGTCAAAAGGTTCATTAGGTGTTTTGATTTATGTATATGTATTTAGTTTAAATTATACATAATTTCTTTGGTTATTATGTGTTCATACTTTTATAACCCTACTTTTGAGCCGCCATTCCTGCGGTGGCTATCCCCACCGCAGCTGCTAAATATTTTCAAATTAGCTGATCAGATTGTGTAGCTGCTTTGTCTTACTAAGCAGATCTCGTTTCATATGCAGTTTAGTGATGGTGCCTACATTGTTCATGTATTGCTTTTGTTTCTAGTGTTAACCATTTGGATATAGCGCCGCAGCATGCCAGCGTCCTCATGGGACTCTCCAACACGGTGGCAACACTTCCAGGAATCATTAGTCCTTCTCTTTCCGGGGCTATTGTTGCCAATAAGGTACATTTTTATTTATTTTTTGAAATATAACTTTTTAGGTGCGGTAGGGCGAATTGGCTTGGAGCAAATGAAAAAGTAAATCGCTTTTGAAAGTTGTTGAAATACAAGGCAGTTGAAAGGAAAGAGCGGGAGAAAAGTTAGATAGTCTACACGCATGCGCTGTGTATACCATGTTAATACGTAGTGTTGGGAACCAGTTTTCTTCTTCGTCTTAGTCCTCATTATTGAGGGTTGTGACCCTTGTGGAAGCAATGACTCTTCTCCAGTTATCTCTTGACTGCACTGCACGTAGTGCTCCAACCACCGAGGTGCCTGCTTCTGCCTTAACTTGATCGGTCCATCGTGTGGGGATCTTCCTCTCCCTCTCTTCGTGTGGGGATCTTCCTCTCCCCTCCAGGGTACCAATCACAACCAGTTGTTCCAGGCTATCCTCATTGCCACACGCAACGTGTCCAAAGAACTGAAGAATCCGTCATGTATAGACTTTGGCCAGAGTCAAGCCATCCGAGTGTAATTCCTGGCAAATGGACTCATTGGCACATCTAGCTGTCCATGGAATTCGGAGCATGCGTCTCCAACACCACATATCAAAAGTGTCAATTTTTCGCCTTTCTGCTGCTTTTATGGTTCATGTTTCTGAAGCATAGAGAAAAATGGAGTGGACAAAACTCCTGACAAGGTTTATCTTGGTATTGTGACTTACACCCCGGACTTTCCAGATTACCAGACAAAAAAAAATACTGTATATTAGCTGAACAAGTTTTAGTATTTATTAGTTAACAAAGTGGTTTTTTAATATATTTTTATTATCCACTGACACTTAGTGATGGAATTGCATTTTTAATATATTATTAGATTAAAACCAATATTTTTAGCTTTTCCACTTTATTTTTATTTGACCAGCGACCGGGTTTCGTCGTTACCGACATCATCAGACCAGTCTGATGATGTCGGTAATGACGAAACCCGGTCGTTGGTCAAATAAAAATAAAGTGGAAAAGCTAAAAATATTGGTTTTAATCTAATAATATATGTATTAACAAAGTGGTTGTTGAAACACACCATATTAACAACTTCAGAATCCGTGCAATATGGATATTCAATAATGGGCAGGATGATGAATGTTGTATGAGTATTTAAACAAGTGATCCTAAGTGAAGCCTTAGGATTGCCCAAATACTTATGCGTTAGTTGAAGAACCAAGCATTCTTGTACTGTAGTATGGTTGCCGTATATCGATAATTACGTTCAATATTGGAATTTTAATTTCAGACACCGGAAGAATGGAGGATTGTGTTTTTCATATCGAGCGGGATATACTTAGTAGGCGCTGTCATCTACGCCTGCTGGTGCTCCGGATCGCGCCAGCCGTGGGCCGTGGAGCCCGGCAACGAATCGTTCCGGGACACGGAGGCGGACTCCTCTCCCGAAACTGAGAAGACTTCGATCGGTTACACTAACACCGCAGTCGACATATCAGATAAAGACACATAAAGTATACAGCTTTCTGAAGGAATCTAGACAATTTGGCTGCCAAATATGATAATGAAAAATATCTACTTATATAAAAGCAGTTGAGATTATTATCTTTTACGTTATGTTTATATTTTAGAACAGAAGCGGACAAACTTCGAATTAAAAACATCGGCTTTTAAAATCTTTTGGACCCGATAGCAATAAATAAAGATTTTTATTGACATCCCAACAACGGCACAAAGAACTCTCTTGGGGTACGCAATCTGTACATTTACATATCTTATGACCTATCATCGGCTAATTTGAGTATCACTTTATACACTTAATCCACTCAATCCATGAATAAAAATTTTGACTTTTTTTTTCTAAGTTCTGTATATTACACATTAATGGATTCATTTTGTACGCAAGTTCAACTGCCGCCATCTGTGAAATTTCGTGTCAAGTAAATATTCTTCTTCTGGCCCCTCTCCACATCCAAGTGGCGCATAGGGCACTGTGTCGATTGTTATTATATGTAAGTGAAGGATCTCAGGCTGAAGGACATTATTGCTATATGGGAAGAGAAATGGAGGTGGAATGGTAGGTATACAGGAGAGGAAAAAGAATAGCAACCATAAGAAATTGTTCTGAGTTGCATAAATTGTGCACAGCCAATATGTAGCAACAGGAGGATATAAGGATGAAGTAAAAACCGGAGAAACTTTGATTGATGAGGGGAGGTGTTTATCCCATTATATCACAGATTGACCAATGTTTTAAAACACTTGTTCAATCAAAATGTACGTCCTTCCTTCATTGTGATATTGCAAATGACAGTCACTGTATTGAAACTCTCTGTAACAATTAATTGGGCACAATTCGTAATTACTTTTCTATTCAAATACCATCTAGAATTACTAACTCCAATATGATTGATGTAGATACAAAATCGTACCCTCGTAGATACATTTTGAAACCACTTGTCAATCAGTATTTTCAGAAAGTTAACATCACAAAACTGATGTTTTTTTTACTCCGGCAAAAATCAAATTTGCATACACTTTACCAGTTTACATAGATATAGCATTTAAACTCCTTCATTTTGTTCATGATTGCATTTAAAATCTGTGTCAGATTTGAATGTTTGCCCGCCTTTGTTCTAGGATATGTATATATATTTAAGTACCAGATTAATCATAATATATAATTTGAATTTTATAATTTTATAAACGTAATAATATCTCAAATTTAAAAATATCAAGATATCAACTCCACCGACAAGACACACAAGCTTGATGGTCTTGTAATAGTGTCAATTATGTTTATGGATTTATAAATGAATGTGTATATGTACATATATGTATATTAAAGAAATAAATTAAATTATCTCTAAAATGGCTATAACACTGGCCGAAAAACAAAATATATTCGCCATGATCCTAGTTTTTAAAAAATGGCAAAAAACTTAATAAATCAAAAAAATATTACTGGTTTGTTTAAATTACTAAAACATGTGCTTCTGTGTTTGATTTTAAATGTTAGCAAGGTCAGCAATAGCTTTATTATATGTAATTAATATTGTATGGAACAAAAAACGTGTTTAACCAAACTTTTAAAGGTGGTAACTTATAGCAACGTTACGTGCATATACATATATTAAGCAGAATTACAGTTAAGTAAAAAAAATTATATTAGTATGTACAATGGTAGGGTGAAAAGGGTAGTTTTGGCCCCCTGCAGTTGTTCTTTATATTTGAGTAGCTTTAAAAGTGTTAACGTTTTATACTAAGCAACGTTTTACAAAAATACTATGTTTATTTAAAATAGGTCTATGAATATAAAAATATCCACTTATTGGCTCCTAGTAAAATGATTTGCATTTTGGAGTAATACAATAGAATACGTGGTTAGATATAAATTAAAGTGTGGAGCTGATCACTTTTCCTCCATATAATTGACCATCAAGATAATACTGTGTCGGCATGATGCAGTGCCCTTTGCATCATGAAGTGCGGATAAGTATAAGAAGAAAAAGAAGACATATTAAAACAACCTTTTTTCGACATTGATCAATGTAAGCTATTCTTTGTGATATAATAAATTGCTAAAATATGTACATTTATATAGTCAGTGAAAAACACACTTTTAACTCATTTACGTTAATTGTATAAAAATTATTATTCTAGCCCTTATTCGCACCAAATAGTGCATAGGCCACCGCTTTGTATAGAAGCAGTATTATCTGTCGGGTTGTGGTCCCATGATTAGTGTCGCGGACTCTTGAGTCAGAGTTTCTTGGTTCGATCCCACTCTACCACGATACCTATTTCTAATAATGAGCCGTTTAGGCTCACAGAAATATATGAAATTGAAGAATTTTGTAAATACTAAAAACACCAATATTTCTCTTTTTGAAAACAAAAAAAAAACTTGATTGTTAAACACATAACGGAAAGTTGTTCAACCCTACGCTTCCCTGAAAAAAAAAATAAACATGAGAGTGAAAAATCAGTCATTTTTATTTTAAGAATCCAGAAAATCGAATCTGGGACCTCCAGCATACCTAATGCGTTAACCATTACGCTATGGAGGCATAAAAATAGGCTGCTGAAATTTTAAGGCCAAGAACTGTTGAGGGGTGCCAACAATTCCCAAGTTTATCCTACAGCTAGTTTAACTAACCAATTGCACCACTGATAAAGATGACATAATTTGTTCATACATCACACTATTTAATTTTGACACATTAATGACTTAATTACACGCAAAATAAAAATGGTCAAACGTAAAAGCATAATTGTTGTTGTTGTTCGTAAGCTAGATCATTATGGCTCATCCCCAGGTAGTTTTGGATGAGTGTGCTCAGTTCAGAGTTTTGAAAGTTATTGTCATTCAGTTTTAATGTAATTAAAATCACTTCAAAGACAAACCGACGAATCACCGGCTTTGTGAGTCAGTGACAAATTGTCTTTGTTTTGTGTTGCAAAAGGTTAATGCTAGCTTCACTGCAGTCTCGGGCTGAAATCCTCCCAAAGTGTTGGTCAGAGGGCTTTATGTGTTCAATCATGTTATATGTATACAAAATATATATGTACTATATTTATATACAATATGTATATAAATATAGTACCTTCGTACTATAGTTTAATTTCAATTGTGATTTAAACTTGTGATTTGAGTTGTAAAATGATCTCCTAAATGTAAATAATGAATTATTCATTATTTTATTTTATTATTGAATTGGAGACCTTGCGACAAAAGAAATCTAGCTCTAGTCATGATCATTTTTAAAGTTCTGATGGAGATTGTTTAAATACCTTCTCGAATACAGGTATATATAAGTGTCAAACACCGTGACAAAAAGATTCATTAGTTTCTGAAATATTTTTAAAATATAAAAAAAAATTAAAAAGAAAAACAATTTGCCATTGTACCGCTGGCGAAATTTTTAATAGAAATATAAAAGTAAAGTACTCACGGTAATGTATCAGTATTTTATTTAGTAAGTACTCACGGTAATGTATGAGTATTTATATATTTAGTAAGTACTCTAGCTAATGTATGAGTATTTATATATTTAGTAAGTTCTTACGGTAATGTATGAGTATTTATATATTTGGTAAGTACTCACGGTAATGTATGAGTATTTATATATTTAGTAAGTACTCACGGTAATGTATGAGTATTTATATATTTAGTAAGTACTCTAGCTAATGTATGAGTATTTATATATTTAGTAAGTACTTACGGTAATGTATGAGTATTTATATATTTAGTAAGTACTCACGGTAATGTATGAGTATTTATACATTTTGTAAGTACTCACGGTAATGTATGAGTATTTATATATTTAGTATCTTAACACATTTCAAATGGGTATTTTTACGCCTGCGGACCACTGGCGACGGGTTTTGATAATGATGTATATACATATACAATAGTTAAGACATTAACAAAGAAATTGGTATAAGATATTTATATAAAAACATTGATAATTCCTTCTTTTTGCCTTTGAAATGAGGCCGGCGCAGAAGGTAAAAATACCCTTCCCGTCCTTAAGCATCAATCGAGCAAACGGGTAGAAATACCTGTCCCATCTGGAGTGTGTTAATGTATACAATACATTATGAGAACTATGTATAACCTATGTTTCTCGGAAATGACATGTGAATCATAAGAATGTTTAGCTCCATTTTTTATTTTTTTGCTACATTAATTTAAAATTTCAAAACCATTTATACTCTTACTATTAATTTTCTGTTACCACAAAACAATCTTTATAAAAAATGTAAATGTTTGTTTCTTCAAAATCTTCTATCTGTTAATTTTATTCACCAATGGATCTTTGTCAGACAGGATGAATATCTAATTTAACATACTCAACCTATAAAGGATTGTATAAGACTCTTTTTGTGTTTATAACAGTCGATATAATTAATATTTTCATTCATCATTTTCTCTTGGAAAATTCGCCTTCGTTCCAAAAAACGTTATTTTCGTAAGTTGGCAATGAATGACGTCATAACGATGGAATTATTTTAATGTCGGTGTCATTGCTAAATTATTGGCGGCTCTATTTGTTGATGTCTATGGTCCACCCTCCTACTCCCCCCTCCCCTCATATTTGTGTAACACAAATGGTAGTGTAGTGGTAAACAAACAATCCACACTACTACTATTATAGCTCTATAAACCATATGACGTCATAAAACGTTCGATGACGGAAATTTCATGACGTATGCGAACGCACGTTTTTCGTTTTATTCAAATATTTAAAGTTTAAACCCTCATATCTCCCTTAGTTCTCTACAGATTTCAATAAGAATGCTACCTATAGTCTTGTGTTTTTCATATTAATTTATTAGCCAATAATCACACATTGTGATATTTATCCATTGCTTTGAATTTTTGATATAACATTGCATTAGAATATACCTGTTTTTATATACCTGTGATAGGTAAAAATATGCTTTTTTGAAAAACCGTTTTTTTACCCCAATGGGACCACTGTCTATAAAATATAACAGCAATATTAAACACCATTGCTCATGGCAGACAGCAGTTTCTTGAGAGATTCTAAAATGTTGTTTACCCAAAAGTAATGAGAGATTAAACATTAGGATTGTGTGCTTTCTCTTTTCATTCTTTACCAATCAACCAGACTGAGCCACAAAAAAGGCTGGGTATGCCAGTAAAAAATAAATACAACATGTTATCCTTTATTTCTTTTTAAATCGTTTCATATTGATTTTCCAATAAAAAAAGGAAATTGAACTAGATCTCTTTAGTCGCAATGTCTTCAATTTGTAATATTTATAGATATTTTAAGATGGGAAATCCGTACCCTATGGATGCATGTCCGAAATCCGAAGAAATCAGTTAGTGATAGTGAAACTTTCGTGTTTATATTTATCATCCACAAAAGAATAAAATAAAATAAAGGTTTAAAATACAACAACCATAAGCCTGTGTTTGGTTCCTTTGAATGTTTAGTGTTTAGGATGTGTATCTGTATGGTTCTCTGGTACAGAAATACAGTCAGCTAACAGAATTCCCACAAGTTTTTAAGAATGATTCTCATAACCATTGGGGAATTTATTTATTGTTTCAGCATTAACTTTGTGGTAAGACATGTTACAATGATTAAAGAAAACACTTGTTTTATACCACTTGAGTTTCATTAAAGACTACATGTTTCAGAAGTTAAACTTCCATCATTCAGGTCTGTATAATTACTATACATATAGTTATTATACAGACCTGAATGATGAAAGTTTAACTTCTGTAACATGTAGTATTTAATAAAACTCAAGTGGTATAAAACAAGTGTTTTCTTTAATCATTGTACCATTGGGGAACATGTAACATTGTAGGGAGATTTTTGATGAAATTTGACAGTTTATTTCATGAAAATAATTGTTGTGTACTTAATATATATTTTATGACTCCTATTTTATGAAAATGATATGTAATAAATATCAATAGTAAAAATAAATAAATTAATTGTTCAATGTACATGGTTTGTATATTTTTATTTACACAAAAAAATATTCCAAATTCTCTGAATGTAGACTTTTCCTTCAAGGCAGTTTGTGGACTCCATGGTAAGATAAATACTAGAAAATGGATTAGGAATTATATAATATACTTTTTATTGATGTCTCATCTTAAATATAAAAAAAATATCTTTGAGATGGGAATAGGGAAGTATGGGCATTCTTGGTGAGTTTTACGCAGTGTTTAAAGTGATTACTTAAACCAGCCAATTACAGGTCGTAAGTCCTGTACATAAAACTTCGATATCCCTCCTCGAATAGATTTATCCATCTATGTTGATATTAATAAAAATCTTGATATAAATAAATCGGAAGTAAAGCATTTGTAAAAACAAAAATTTGGTCACACTAAAAATATTTAATATTTTATTAAATTCATTATGCACTACTGTTTATAACAGTAGAAATAAAAAAATAAAAACTGGTGGCCGCCATTTTGAATTTTGGCTCAAAATGGCAGTATTTATAACCCTAGATTACGGGACATTCGTAAAATTTACGACGAACATCCAATTTGTTGGGGAGAACCAAGGCAACACATCGCTCACTCCTTTCAAGAACGTCATAAATCAAAAAACTTGATTTTTCAGGAGAACGTTTTTAAATTTCAAACATAAAATACAATGTATTAAAAATAAATATCAAGCCACTTATTTAACTTTTTACTGTGCAACAGATCTTTTTGGTAAAACCTGAATATTTTTTCTCCATTTGAAAAAATATTTAGTATATTTAAAAAAAATAATTAAAAAAAACCTTTTCTTCAAAATGCAAAAAATAACACTTTCTGCCCTGTAGCGGGTAAATATTAAGTTAAAAATATGCCTCTTTTGCTGGGATATACGAAAACATGCACAACTCAAAATTGATGATTTTTGATTTATGACGTTCTTGAAAGGAGTGAGCGACATGTGAAGAATGTAGTGACAACTAGCATGTATCGCAATTTTTTACCGATATTTTGTGTTCGTATTTTATATAAAGTTCTCAAAAACCACGTTGCACTTGTTTTATTTTTAATATTTTTTTTTTGGTAAAATGTGAATTTTCTTAATGTCGTAAATTTTACGATAGTCTTATATTAAGTACATTGAAACAAGTCCCGTGATCTAGAGTTTTAAAAATATATATCCGTTATTTATTTGTAGATTTCTTGCGATCTTCGTGTACCTAACAGTATGAGATATTTGTTCCGCTGATTCAGCTGGGTTTATTAACTTGTTAACGATTCAGGCAGGAAATCTGTCGCCTCATCCTGTAATAGCCACTATAAATTCTATCGTTTCGGGCAAAATGAAATTATTATCTTCATTTTAGTATTGCATTCTTAACCCAAATATCTTCGTATTAATAGAACGAGGCTGCGTCATGTTCCTAAAAATTAACGAATTTATCGAAATGTGCTGGTTTCATGGGAAGATCAATAAATTTTGAAGGAAACATTTTTATATCAAGAGTCGTTACGCATGAATTATGAGTTTGTTTGTAGCAAATCGCTTGGCACGTTTATTGGGTCAACGAGTGATCTTGTTTTCTTTCTTTGTTTATGTCATTATCTTAGTAGAATAGTTTCTTGATTACCTACTAACATTACCAAATAGTAGAACTTATAATCTCACTTTGAAATGAAGGATTTTTTTGTGCATATTGAGCGTTTTTTACCTGCCTTGCTCCGGAGTCAATTTCTAGAAAAGGGACCTGAAAACATTCGGGGTTAAAGGTAACAATCGAGTAGTTTGCAAATTTTAAAGATTATATATTAAGAAATATTAAACAATAGTTATTCTGAGATGAAAAAAAATTGTAAGATTGTTATTCCTGTCGAAATATAAATTATTAAGGGTGGGTCTAATTCGCGAGTAGATACTGTACAAAGCGCAATAGAGTAAAATGCAATATAATGAAATGAATGGTTGGAAATTCACAGTAATACTCAATTTTTAAGGGCTTACAACGGTAATGTGAAAATATGCATTGATTATTCATTGCTGGCATACCGAAAACAGGATAATTTAAATAAATTTCATATTCATTTTCATTCATCGACGTTTTCTCTTTCATGGAATTAAAAATATATATTTAAAAAAAATAGCCCAAGTAAATTTCGTTTCTTCTGATCAGAACTTTTTTTCAGTTTCTTCTGAACATTTGTTAGAAACAAAGAACAAAGCCTTTTCCTATTTATTTACAGGAAAAATGTTGAAAATACATTTTCAAAAAGGTTTTATATGTGTATATATATATATATATATATATATATATATATATATATATATATATATATATATATATATATATATATATATATGTTTATACATAAAGCGAATGAAGTCGAAAGTGGAGGTCACATCCACTAAGCTATAGTGACTTTAATACGAAGACGATACAGTTTTTGATTATATTATACATAGAATAATACTGTTTACCAGCATTTTGACAAAGCGCCAAAATATCTTAAATTGTTTTGGTGTTTACCTATGAGTTTAATCCATTGCAAAATAAAAAGAAGTTTGTTTTACTCCGCCATACGTGCAAACGCGTTCATGAAAATGATATATTTAATGCGATATTTCTGAAAATTATGTAGGTAGGCATATGTTTTTACTATTTCTATCTCTTTCTATCTTTCGTAAGTCGTAAGTAGGCGTGCATTTTTCCCGCCTGAAATATTTCCAGTCATGCAGATCCTGACGCAAAAATAAAGTATTTTTCTTATTTTAAACTTCTATTCTGAACGTTTTGTCTATTACCTGTTTTCTATTACCATAGAGATATGAAAAGTCGCGAATGTTTTATGTTCTTAAAACTGGTTTTACTACATTGCGGGTTTAAAGTACCTACTTATTGTTATGTACTGCCTATGAGAAAAAAAACCGTAAAAAATATCTTAAGTACTTAATACTTAAAAAAGAACACAAATTCATCGCATATAAGATACATGTTATTGTATTTTTTTGTATCATATCAAAAATGATTCCTTCGTTTTTCATTCCATTCCATTCGTGCTTACGTTAATATACATTATTTTGAAGTAGGTATATAAAATGATTCCCTAATAATTAAACACTAATCTGTCTTTGCACACAATCTTCACCTCTTCCACAATCATACACGCCGATTATTCCGACTCTTTACCTAACCACGGCCAAGTATTTGAATTACTAGATCATGCCAAGTTATCCTCGGTCTTTCTCTGCTTCTATTACCAACCACCTGTCCTGTCTACACTCATTCGATTTGCATGCCTAAACTATCTCTAAATAACTTTCTTAATTTTATCAATAATGCTCAGCATTGCGTTCTTTCCTTATATCACCATCCGAACATCTATCATACAATGTTTTGCCGCACATTGGTCTGAGAGAATGCATTTCGGCTACATTCCATCTACTTTTATCCTTCTTTTGCCAACTCCATGGTTCACTTCCCTACATTAGGGTAGGAACCAGGACTCCACTGTGTACTGCCAGTTTAACTTGTTTTTTTTTTTTAAATGCAATATGATTTTACAATCCATTATTAATACTTAAATTTTTTACTGTTACATTAACTGTTAATAATTTACTTTACTGTTAATAATTAAAACACATTTTTAATTGAGTGTGTTTCTTTTCATTCTACATACTTTCTGGTATAATTATTTGTATGACTAAATGTTTTTTTTTATATGGGTACCTTATTATATTTTTAGTTTTACAATCATATACATCACTATTTTGGCACTACATTTATTTTTAAATATTTTTCGATATATTTATTTAGTGGTAAAGACGCGTTCTTGAATTGCCGGTAATTACTGCGAAGCCAAGACGAAGAGAGCACCTTGCGGTAGGCACCGGATATTCAGAGAACGCGAAGGAGAATGCGGTGCATTCAAGTGTCGGCTATGTTTAGCCAAACGTCATCACGAGAGGATGCCTAATTTAGCCGGTACTATTGGCTATGCGGCCATTCAGGACACGGCGACACGGGCAACCAACTCCTATGTTCTATTTCAATTCACCTCCCGAATGCCTTTGGCTTTATTTTTAGAATTGATTACAATTGCAACTGATAACAAAGATTTAAAAATTTCCCAATAGTAAACTAGTGTTCATCTGCAGATAATGTTCCTTCCTTCGCGCCTTCTTTCCCACAAAGCAGTAATATCCTTCACCCAGAGCTCCTTCACCACCGTCCTCTGTATCCGTTTGTATATATTCCACAGTTTCCTCAAATTAATTAGTCATTAAAGTATACTTCTACTGACATAATCCTTAATAATAAGCTTGGTTGGGAAATGTATGAGCAGTTTGAAAAATCTATAATGTCTAAATTTTATTTTTAAAGTAACATCATATTTTTTCTAATGATTTCAATCCGATATGACTTTTATGCACATATTGCTCACTCCTTTCAAGAACATCATAAATCAAAAAACTTGATTTCTCAGGAGAACGTTTTTAAAGCTTAAAAATATAATACAATGTATTAAAAATAAGTTCCAAGCCAATTATTGAACTTTTTACTGTGCAACAGATCTTTTTAGGTAAAACCTGAAGGTTTTTTCTGCATTTGAAAAATATAAAGTATATAAAAAAAATAATAAAACAGTACCTTTTATTCAAAATGCAAAAACAACATTTTCTGCCCTGTAGCGGGTAAATATTAAGTTAAAAATATGCCACTTATGCTGGAATATAGTACATTTTCTGGGCATTCCGAAAACATGCATAACTGAAAATTGACGATTTTTGATTTATGACGTTCTTGAAAGGAGTGAGCGATATGTATTTATCTTTATTCTAAACTTTGAGGGTAAAGTATGTAAGCCTTTAAAGTTTATATGGTAAGTATCTACATTTTAAGTAAAATGCAAAATAAAAATAGAATAGTGAATAAAATTAAAGATATGTAACATACACACAGACACACGTATATCTATATAGTATTTAAGCTTCAACTTTATAAGTTTTATAACCTGTACCTACTCGTGAGTGGATTTACTCTTTGTGTTTAAAGTTACTGTAACTAAAAGTAAAACCCATATCCGCACCCCAATGATGCATAGGGCACTGCGTCATATAAACGCAGTGTTATCTTGATCGTTTTACACGTGAAGGAAAGGTGGTCAACCCTCCGCTTCAGGTCCAGTCCAGGGTAATATTGAATAAATATTACAGAGAAAAAATCACTTATATTTATTTGACTCCCCCTGGGAATCGAACCCGGGACCTCCAGAACGGTAGCCGAGCGTGACAATGGTCAGTAATGACACTACGAACGCGGACAAAAGTTCCTGTAATTTCTTGTAATTCAAAAGCACTCGCTTAGACTTTCCTGGAGGTAATGCTCAGTAATGGGATTCCAATTAGCGCTAAGTGGTTTCGTAACAATGGCCACCTTGCGCCGCCGCCTTGTGCTATGATGAAATCTTTGTCGTCACAGCTGTCAAAAAGATTGTTCTTGAACTTAAATCGGTCGCGAAGAATGTATCGTCGTACGCGTATTAATAGTTGGAGAGTTCTTCGGGCGTGACTCACTGTTTCCGCTGGACGACACTCGGCGCCCTCATCGCAAAACCTGCTACCCGCCAATTTCATGAAATGTGTTATCTCAATATAGATGACGAAAAATATGGAAATCTGCGTATTTACAGGGTTTATGACCTGTGTAGAGAGCTTAAGTGATCACTTTACACACGTGCAACATTTACCATTCTACACATGATTGACACACCACACTACTAATTTTTTGGAAGCCCTACATATATCATTAATCTCATGACATTGTGCATGTCTACTAGAGCCATCTATGGTTGATTGGTAAAGTTTTTATTTAGCTGAGACCCTTGTTAGCGACGTCATCATGTATACATATAAATATAGAGGACTCAGATTTCAGGAGAAAAGGACCTTTTTATAATTTAGAATACTTATAATTTGGTAAAGTAGTGCTGCTCTTCCAATAGAGAAATAGTTTCATTTTCGGGGAGTTATTTTTAGTGCTAAAATATTTATTCGTATACTTAATCTAAATATAATAATAAAAATCAAAACATAATACATATTTTTCAAATCACCCTTAACACTTTTGTAACAGATCTCTTGAATGCTTTTAGTGTAATTTGTAGTCATATAGTAAAGGCGCTTACCAGGTTTTGAAAGCTTACGGTAGCGGCTGAGGAGCTTAATCCTGGACCAGGGGAGGGTTGGGAGGACTGAGAAGTGGGGTTCCTTGGTGCTGAGACGTACCAAGATTGCATATTGTAGAAATTTTTTACAATCGCAGGATATAAAGGCGGTTTTAATTATGTTATGCCAACTTTACTAATCGGTGTGAAATATCATACGGTAAACCACCACTTCGATTCCTATCCCGAAATACTAACCGTTCTCGCCTACGTTCCGGTTTGCTCCGGTATCCATACATTCCGAGTCCCTTTCGAAGAAAAAAAAAACCACATACTTATAACTAAATAGTTATTTATGTACCCATTACATTTTTCTCACATTCCTCGAGTCAGGGAATAGATCTTCAACGGATTGCATCATTGCGAGTGCCGAGGGTTGCCAGCTGCCATAAATGTCCCGGGTGGACTAAGGTTTGTTTATTTTTATGAAAAATAACAATGTAATTATAATTAGCAAATACCTTTAGCGATTATTATTTTTTCTTATTTTAAGTTTTCATCATTTGGCTATAATTTTTTTTATGTTGACATGTATCCATATTCATAAATTTCGTTAATATTTGACCTTATCGAGAAATTAAATTAATAGTGGGCCATGGTAGAGTTGTTCTAATAGCCTTATTATCGCTGTCAAATAACCTTATTATTGCTGTTACCCTGGTTTTTAGAACATGGTGGTGGATTATACACACTAGTTAGTACTTACTACAACTCACATGCCCCGCTGATAGTGACAGGGACTTTGAAAGAAAATACGCACAGTTTTTCTTCATGGTGCATAGGTTTTCTTGTATAAGCATGAATACAAAATATATAAAAAAAAAAACTTTATTTATTTATGTATCTAAATTTTTTTTAAAATAGTAAAAAAAACACTTAAACTCAAAGGTAACAAAAATTTCTCACCTAGCCCCTTTAGCATACCTCTCTGCGAATAGTACCGAGTAGTAAGTACATGTGAGGGATGTAGCAAATTCTAAATTACTGTTACGTATTGTTAAATTAATGTTAAATTTTTTTCTCACTTTTACACTGAGTAAACTATTATTTCGAAATTGTGTAAAAAGGGAGTTCAGTGTGTTCCAACTTCCAAGCAGATAATTGATCAACAAAGATGGAAGACTTCGTACATTTATTTTGATATTTCTTATTCTGCATAGTAAATTATGATTTGGTTGTTTGTGAAAAATAACAGACGTCCCGAGACGCGCCCCCACCACACCATTCTGCCTGAATAATCGGTCATTACTTCTCTGCGGTATTCGGATATAATAAATCAAATACAAATTTAGCTACAACATTTCAAATGAATTTCTTGGCATTAAACTTCGAGAAATAGTATTTTTCAAATACTTCTTTTACGAGATACACGAAACTGCTCAATATTTATTTTAGCCGAAAATTTGTGTGGTTTTTTATTTGTACAAAATGTTTAAATTCCTCAACTCTAAAACACACAAGGGGGGTTAGAATCACACACTATACACTATAGATGGATAAATGACCATTTTTATTTTAAAAATATCTCCTAATTTCAGGTGCGTCTTATACTCGAAATTACATAAAATGAAAATGTTCAGTATTTGATTTAAAATTTCTGCCAGTTTTAAAAATGATGCCGCGGGAAACCTATCCCTATCTGGCGACATTGTAGTGATGAGAATCGTGCGATAAAGATGTAGTCCACCACATGTACATTTGAAGTAGATAGAAACACACTGCTCCGTTGAGGTAGTATCAGCGCTTTATAAATTATTTCTATTATGATTATTATTATAAAAAATTGTGCGATGCGATGTTCGATGAGGTGCGATGAGGTGAATACCGTTCAGACAAGGACTCCACGAGAGCCCCCAAAAGTCAAGTAAATATTATGGTGATAAAACAACCCCCTGGGAATCGAACCCGGAAGGTCCCGGGTTCGACCACCATGGGGGTTCCATGGTGGTCGAATGTGTTAACCACTATAATGCCTTATTGTATTTATTGCTTATAGTATCTTAATTTTATTTTAAAAAATATTCACTTTTTCCCCCTGCATACCTTTCTGCGCATAGTACTAAATATATGCAAGGGATGTAGCAGATTCCAAATTTACATTTATTTTATTTTTTTCACTGTGTTATAATCGAAGTCGTGTAAAATGTGCAAAAAGGGAAGTTCAGTGTATAATGCTCTGTCACCAGCAATTGGATACTGCGAGAGTGAGATGATTTTTTAGAAAAAAAAATCCACATTTGTTTCGCAACATCATTATTAAAATTTTCCCTGTTAATTGAATGACAGATTTATCACATATTTTACAGTTTAATGAAAGTGTCCTTGAGGGATAGTAATTTATGAAAACAGCGCTCTATAAATCATCCACGTTTATTATTCTTGTTATAATTATTATGACAGGATGCAGTTAAAACGCTCGAATACAGCACCTGTAGGTGACATTGGAGTTGACGGGTTGAATGTTGTTTTTTCAGCACGCTCAGACAACTTCAGAGCCGTTTGTATGAGTATTGAGTGCGAAAATAGCGTACAGGTGCTCGGGCGAGCAGGTCGCACAATCAGACAAGTAGGTATTTGAGAGGAAACATCTCGCGTGGCATATCTCCAAGATTATTCTCACACAAACACAAATAACGCCGCTAATTCCCTCTCAGAAATGTCAACAAACGCAATATCGTTAGAAACGATTTACTGTTAGCGCTGGAGAGATTCCTCGAGGAGAATTTTACACATTCCGAATATTGGAATTTTTAGAAAATTCAGTCAACAATCTATCATTATATTGAATTCCACTAAGTATTTGTACATATTTTAAAATGTTATTACCTTTTTCTTGTAGTTGCGTTTGAACATAGGAATCAATTTGTGGTATAAGTGCGATTATAACAACTGGTATGAGGGCATAAGAAATCAATTCATATCTTCTTTCATTGTATTTCTATTGTGATTGCACTTATATAAATACATTTTACAAAGTTTTCCAACTATTTGGAAATACAAAAATAAACCAATAAACAATTGCAACCAATACATTTCAACAGCATAAATATGTAAAATATAAATATATAAGTATGTACAAACTTTGTAATAAATCACTTTTTTATATATAACTATATAGTTTTTTTTCACATTTATTTTTTTTAAAACAAGACGGAGGTTGAAAACCATGATTAAATATAATTTTTGTGACAAATGAAATTGAATATATAGTTTATTATATTAATAGTTACAAGTTATGGCTTATCTTTGGGGAAACCCTTAGGTTTGAAACCTAATATGATTTCATATAATTGTGGATCTGAAACCGCTGGTCGACAGCTCCTTATACTGCCACATGTGCAGTAATAGGAGTTGTCAATCTGTCTGTCTTCGGATAGGTCAGTAAAGATCAGCAGTATTTTTCCAATTTTTCATTCGAAGCACAAATATGAACTGATATTTAGCTACATATTGTGAACCTTGTGTTAGGTGGACGGTCTTGAATCTTTGGTCTTAAATCTGTCAGTCCACGGTACGTGTAGTTCGGGCATGACTTTATGTCTGTATGGAGTGACTAATTTATGACTCACGGACGAATTTCATTCTGAGGGAAAGTCTCAAACTCAGACCATCAAAACTATTTCGGGAGGAACGTTCACTTAATGGCTTCCGTCGCCCACAGGACTCGTACAATGGTCTAATTGGTGAATTCGCACTCGAAATTATGACGAATCCTTACTTAGGATGTAGCGAGTGTTTTGCCTAGAATTATCACTCATGAATTACATGAAATTATAGTAACTTTAAACATAAAGAGTAAATCCACTCACGAGTAGGCATAGGCTATGAAACTTAAAAAGTAGAAGCCTGAGTAGGGTCATGATAAGCGGTGTTGCATAAGCCGTAGCTAGCTTTCAAAGTCATTTGGACGTTAGGTAATTTAAAAAAAATACTTACGATGTACGTTTTCTACAACTCATATTATTTACCCGATGATTTTTGTTAAAAGTTCTCAAAGAGCAGTTTGCGTAATTTTATTGACGTATCATTTTTGGGGAAATTTTATTGAAAATATTACTAAAATTATATCACCAAATTGAACCTCGATATAACGTTTGTTTAAATCCCTTTGAACAGGTATTCAAATAAATATATACCTCTACACAGGGCTTTTTTTTCATGTAACGCGGAGGAACGAAGTTCCGGCACCTTTTTTCGCGGACAAGTATTTTTTTTAATTTGCAAAATCAATTAGACGAAACAATGTTTGCGCTTACTTAGTTACAATCTTTATTTACCATATATAATTCGTCATAATGATAAAATATGGTATTGTATGTACTATTTTTTTTGTAAAAAGCTTGACATGAAGTAAGTTTCAGGACTTTTTTTGTTTAAATAAAGCCCTGCTTCTACATATGAATAGAATATGTAAATCTCGATGTAACGAAAGTAACTTAAAAGTTTACGTAAATATTTTTTTTCAAACACTTATCAGCATTCCAATGGTGCATAGGGCACTGCATTATATAAACGCAGTGTTATCTTGATCGTTAACACATGAAGGAAAGGTGATCAGCCCGCCGATTCAGGTATTATTGAATAAATATTACAGTAAAAAAAATCACTTATATTTACTTTACCTGGGAATCGAACCCGGGACCTCCAGAATATTTTTACTATAAATAAATTCAGGACACAGTAGTCATATGTAAAATAAAACTGAGTACATACTTACTAGTATTTACTTACTATATTTACATGATACTCAATGTAAATATTTCAGTTAAGATGTGGTTGTTTCATTTCTCATACCAAAAATATAAATCGTTTTAACGGCGGAATTCCATTGAATTTGTCATATAGAGGTCAACAAATAAAACAGTAAATTTCGATGACTAAAGGGTTCTTAGTCATCGAAATCTCAATATAACAAATCACAGATATTGCGATTTTTTTCAAAACCCCTTGAGATTCAATATCTCAAGGTTCTCTACCGTAGATTAAATGTGTAAATTAATATCACCAGTGACAAATATCATTAGTAATTTTTCATACATTGTTTGTATGTGTTTATTTATCATTTTTGTTGCGTTGGTCTTCATTTACGTCATCAGGTGTATTTTAAGTCATAAGTTAAATTTAAAAAAATAAGCAAAGCTAACGTATGAATGTATCGATTTAGATTCAAAGAATTCAAAAATAAAATTCGTGTAAATATTTACTTCGTTATACATATGTATTATGTACATATTACTTCGCGTTACGCGGTAATCGTGTATGGTACGTTTATTTAATTCGTTCCGTAAGACTATAGTCTATACCAGTGATTCCCAAAGTGGTCTATATCGACCCCCAGGGGTCTATGACAACTTGCAAGGGGTCTATGTTTTTATTTGAATTTAAAATATAAATGTATAAAACCTAGCATGTGTGGTTCAAAGAGAGTAACACTACATATACCGGCTGTCAAAAATACATTTGAAGTTAATGAATTTTATAAAAATCAATATCAGTTAAGGCAAGGGGTCTACGAGATAAAAGAGTTTGGGAACCTCTGGTCTATACTAATAAAAAGTTTCTGCTCAATAAAAAAGCTTCTTTTCATCTCAACAATAGATGTCTCTAGTGAAGTTCTAATGATTCAAGAACAACGTTTCGAAATTGGTTCATATTATTTATATATAGAACTTTCAAGAATTTGAATAGTTTGGTTGTCAATAATGGGAAGAATTGGTGAACGTTACACGTGTGTAAAGTGATCACTTAAACCAGCCTATGACGGTCGTTAGCCCCGTAAATGCCCAGACTTCCATATTCTTCTTCATCTTTGATGAGATGTCAAAAATAATATGAAAATAACTCCTATAATAGGAGATAATCCAGATTTTGTGAACAAGTATTTGGACACACTCAAAATGTTGTAGTCTAGTAATAATTCTAGTTGTGAATACGGAACTCGAATTATTGCCATAATAATGAACAAGATAACTGAAACATAATTTATACTAGAAGTAGGTAGGTACTAGCAAAAACTTATAAAAATTGTCTCCATAATTTTATAAATTATGAAAAAAAATAGGGATTTTTATGGCATAGCATCCAAAATTGAGCGATACATAAAATACAATTTTAAGGATATGCCTTTTTTATTTTTTTGTAATATGAATTACAGAACGACAGTAATTTCCTAAAGATAATTATGATATAACATTGGTGAGGTTCAGCTGTTTGTGAACTTCAAAAAACTTTTAATATAAACATATCAAAAGATTAATCAGTTTCTAAAAATATTTCTAGAATACGGCCACTGATGTCACATAATGCCTGTTGAATAATTTCATTGTCACGTCATTGAAGAATCAGACAAAGGGTCCCTTCATGAAACAGTATGTTAATTGTTTGATGTATGTATGCGATAATTATATTGTAATTGATTGAGTTTTTGTTAAAATAAAGAGATTAACGTGCATAAAATAAGCGTCGCATAAAAAAAATCATTTAACTAACAATGAAACCCATTTCATATTTGCCCCTGTCCGCCTCAGCGCGTTAGTCTACCGTGCTGGATTCGATTCCCAGTTGGCCAAAATAATTGTTAAAATTTAATTTTCACTAACATTTATTTGAAGTATCTGAAGCGCAGAGCTGATCACCTTTCCTTCGTGTATTGAACGATCAAGATAATACTGCATGTATACTGCAGTGCCCTATGCACCGTTGGGTGCGGATAAGGGTTAGGAGACGAAAGAACTTTGTCAAAAAGGTACATACAGGTCTATACAATACGAGTATTCATATATGCAACGGATACTCGTCTAAACGTATATATATATGTTAAATATAAATATTACTATAAATGTACATGTCCACCTCAATAGTGTAATAGTAAGCTCGCTCGGCTATCGATCTGGAGGTCCCGGGTTCGATTCCCAGGGGGGGTCATAAATAAATATAAGTGATTTAACACGATATTTATTCAGTATTACACCTGACTGGTGCCTGAAGCGGAGGGCCGATCACCTTTCCTTCATGTCCACCTCCGTAGTGTAATGGTCGGCTACCGTTGCAGTGCCCTGTGCACCATTGGGGAGCGTCGGTCCGGCCCTGCACGCAGAGCCGCGCACCTCCGCAACAATAATACTTTCGGCCCGTCTGGCTCTGCTCTATTTCAATTCCTACAAAATATTTACATTCTTTCGTCATTTCCGTTTTCGTCATTCCTTTATGTAATGGTTTATTTTTCTTTCGAGTGAACGTTAATTGATCCCGAACTAATCGGCGCGTTAGGTTCAGTATTCATCTCTTGTTTTACGCCAACATTATAATGGACTCCAATTATCTTGTAATTTAGGAAATCGCCAGTATAAAAATACTATACAATATATATATAAATATATACATTTTTGACTTCTTTCAACAAGCTCTTTTCTTATGTATTTTCTGTTGGAAGTATGTGTTTACAATATATATATATATATATATATATATATATATATATATATATATATATATATATATATATATATATATATATATATATATATATATATATATATATTGTAAACACATACTTCCAACAGAAAATACATAAGAAAAGAGCTTGTTGAAAGAAGTCAAAAAATGTTATTATTCATTTTACGATTCGCTCTTTTATTATAATAATAATAAATAATAATAAAGCTTTAGATTTATTACAATTTAACAAATCAACGAGGTTGATACTTAACGCTTAATGCTTGAAAGTCACACTGTTGTATGGATTTATTTTTTTGCATTACACAATATAATTATTACAAGTACTAAAATATTCAATTATATTAAATACAAAAAAAAAACTACTTTTGTTAGTCGATAGATACCTATAGCTGAAGTGTAAAAATAAAACGTGGCAGTTAAAAGTTTGTAAGTGGTAAGTCAAGTCGATTTTGAGAATAGCAAAATGGGAGATAGGTTTGAATATATGAAAAAAATATTTGATTTACATAAGCACAGCATGTTTACAAATAACCTTTTTTAAATCACTATACACGTACATTTTTTCTTCTCTTTTTCGTGTTAAAATGGAGTTTAAAGTAATTATAAAATGTGCCTCAGGCATATTATTGTAAATTATGAGTATAATCAAATCAATAACTTCATAAATACCCCCACTGAATGTGAATGGTCCATTATCGTTTGGAGATCGGCAGAGTTTGAACAATTATGAATCACTGACAGCCAAATATTGTATAGAAGTATAGGAGTAAAGTGTTGCGCGTTCAGGTAGCGTCTGAAGCGGACTTGGCCGCGGTTCAAGAATGTCTCTTCATCATCCCGTACACCGTATACCATGCGAGGTGGCTGTTCCCTCGCCCCGTGCGAGATGCGCCTCTCGCCTTCTGTGTAGCTTCCATCCAGACAAGATTTAATGGACTTAACAGTCGCAGACAACAATCTCAACTGGCTTCAATCGCTAGTTCTTAAAAATATGTTGCCTAATACAGAAACAATACCTATTCGCATTCGTGTCAATACTGAATTAATATGTAGTCCTATAGACAAGGTAAAACCACATCTTGAGGTAAAGTATGCAGGCCTCTAAGGTTCATATATTATATAATATGCAATGAAAAAACCAGTGTGTTACCCACATGGGTATGGGCGGTTTTCACATTCATATTTATTAAATATCACCCTGGCTGGAATGAAGTGCAGGGCTGCCTTCGATCAAGATATACGATCAAGGTAAAAGACTCGCCTATGCACCATTGGGTGCATATAAGGGTGAGAAGAAGAGATATGTTAGAAAAAAATATTTTAGAAATTATTTGTTCTACGACTAGTTTAAAAAAATATATATTGTAGCTTTATTAAAATTGAGTAAATCAACAAGATTGGAGCATAACCCTTTTCGACAACTTACAAAATAACCTTGTTATAAAATCACTATGGATCTTATATTATAACAAAAAGCTTCTTCCTCTAATAAGATAAGAATATATATATGTATATATATATACATATATATATATATATATATATATATATATATATATATATATATATATATATATATATATATATATATATATATATATATATATATATATATATATATATATATATATATATATATATATATATATATATATGTATATGGTTTATACCTCGACCACTGGATGGTGGCGTAATGACATATTATAGAATAGAGGTAGGGTGCTCGGGGTCGCATAGTATTAGTTCGTGTAACTCGCTATTTGTGCGAGCGTCTCGTTTGGGAGACTAATTCCACATTCGAGTAAACAATGTCTCGGACTTGGGATATAGGTATAAGTTCCACATAGGAGTAGAGAACGTGTAATGTACAGAATAGCCGAGCAGTATGAAAGCTCGCCGAGTTGAAATTTGTTCATTCTGACTTTATTAAATGATTATTTTGAGCCTCCGAGCGTTTGAGAATGTAGTGGTCGACCACTGTTGGAATTCCTTGCTAAAAATACATTGATACGAGTCTGCGAAACATAAAGGTGGATATAATTGAGAAATATTGGACGTGGAAATATTGAACGGCCGAAGGTGTCCCGCGGGCGCCAGCCTCACATTCCTGGATGCAAAATACACTTTCAAACGAATGCACAGTATCAGAACATCGTCAAATTATTATTTTGTTTTGTTTTCGGGCGGTAAACTGCCAGACAGTGTTAAAAGTAAACACGGTAAATGGAATATTATTAGGAAATAATACAGGTAGTCATGTAAATAGAAGATTACAAACTTCTTGACTATGGAAAAAAAACTGTGCAGAGCATTATAGTCTTGATATCATAAAAGTAAGGTACCGGGCTCGAATCTCGAAGCATGCAGTTATTTTTATTCTTCAGGGAGATATAAACATTTCGTATTTTTAGATATAAACACACACACGCACACAAATATATATATATATATATATATATATATATATATATATATATATATATATATATATATATATATATATATATATATATATATACATATAAATGCAGCATCAATTACGAGTATCTTTGAAAGACAGAATTATCATGATATTTTTTGAAAATGAATACGTGTTTAATGCATATCCTGGATAATATTTTCTTGAGGTATTTAGAGTCATGTAACTTAATATCCGTTTGTATGTATCAAGTTATATTCTAATTTATTTATTTTAAATGAAATAATAAATGTACATATATCCAGTTAATGAATTTATAAACAAAATACTTTTTTTTCATTTCCTGAAAAATATGAAAATAATGCGGCAATGTGTTAAATATGTAAACATTGTGTTTCCGTGACGGCTAAAGCTTCTAGATTAATGACACAATGTGGCTCTCGTTATTGCCTAAAGACATTTACTCGAGTGTTCAAATTACGTCGGGATATTCGAGTTGAAGTATTTTGCTAATGACCAAACGACCTTGCCGCGATATCGCTTCTCGTCTCGGGAGACTTCACGATTGGACCATTTCGTTCGGCATATTGTAGCTGAAAGCTTTTCAGCTCATAACGGTAATAATGGGAGTGGGGCTAATCGTATAGTTACTAATAACTAGCCGTTATAGTTCTATTCTGATAGTCACAGTTGTGGAGGTCCTCACCAAAACGTTACATTTCCATTATACAATAAATGATTTCAGGAATTCTAGCTTGTAAAATTGTTACGTTTTGGTACGATTTAATGATTTCATATTGGTTTAACACAGGATTGGTCACGTTTTGTCGCAACTATAATAAAGTTTTCGATAGAATACAGTAAACAGAACAGATTTAATTTTAAATGATTTTTTGTGTTATATTGCAAATATGTGCTTTTTGGTGAGGACCTCCACAGTTGTTCTATCATAATCGATATGAAACGAAAAACCAATATTTTTTTATAGGACATAAGACATCAATTCGGATCAACGCGGTGTTTACCTGATCGTGGGCGAACATACGGAGGCAGGGTGATGATCAGTATTCACTATTATAACTCCTGTATTCACTAATGTGGAGAAATTAGTAAATACAGGAGTGATACGTATTGATGGAATGCGAATAACATAAGTGAAGAAGCCCATGATGACGGAAGGAGGTTACTAGCCTGTGTATATGTGCTCTGTCGATATGTACGATTCCCTTGATGACAATTTGTTATACTCCTTTTTCTAATTACAAAAATAAAAAATTGGATAGTTTGTTAATCGTTTTTTTCATAAAATACTACCTTCTGACCCTTATCTTTCCATCTAATTGTGCAGTGTCCTATGCACGATTGACGCATTGACGCGTATTGACGCATCATGTTTTCGGGCGTTTCCCTGTATGTAAAATAATCCAGTCAGGATCTTGCATATATTTAAATAAAAAGGTCTCCGCTAAATGAAAGCTTTCCTAATCCAACCAAAGATGGATCTAGTGAACTCACACATACAGTTTTATGATATATATAGCATTAATGATATATGTAGGAGTTCTAACAAAATTAGTAGTGTGGTTTTCAATCAGAGGTAGAATGGTGAATATTGCACGTGTGTAAAGTGATCACTTAACCAGCTTATGACAGCTATAAGCCATGTAAATACCCAGACATCTATATTCTTCTTAATCTACGTTGAGATTTCAATAAATATGTTGAAATTAAATTGAGGGTTGATGTATTATTAGCCTTAATTTAATTTAATTCGATCATTAATTTTTCGAGACTGTTATCACTTCTTCTGGTGATATGTTCGAAAAAACGGAATACAATACTTAAAAAGACATTTACTCCAATATTAATTTAATTATAAATAATATTAATTTGGAACATATTGTATTAATTGTAATGGATCATTGTCAGACGGAAGGAATATCTAATTTAACATATTCAACCTATAAAGGATTGTATTAGACTCGTGAAGTGTTTATAACAGCCGATATAATCTATATGTTCATTCATCATTTTCTTTTGGAAAATTCGCCTTCGTAAATATGTTGATTTCGTAAGTTGGTAATGAATGACGTCACAGAAACGATGAACTTATTTTAATATTGGTAACATTGCTAAATTATTAGCGGCTCTATTTGGTGATGTCTATGGTATACCCTCCCCTCATATTTGTATAACACAAATGGTAGTGTAGTGGTAAACAAACAATCCACACTACTACTCTATAAACCATAGACCATAAACCATATGACGTCATAAAACGTTCGATGACGGAAATTTGATGACGTATGCGAACGCACGTTTTTCGTTTTATTCAAATATCTAAAGTTAAAAACTTAATATCTTCCTTAGTTCTCTACAGATTTCAATAAGAATGCTCTCGATAATCTCGTAATTTCTCATATTAATTTATTACCCAACAAATCAACATCGTGACAAAAATCTGTTACAATCTAACAATTTTCGCGGTATACAAACTGACAGTGGCTAATTATGCTACGGTCCACCCCAATTATATAAATTTTCTCGCATATTTTAAATTTCCACAGCAGATAGGATATTTATATCGTGTTTTTTAAACCTTTTCCTGTTCACAAACATACATATTATGTAAAGCATACATGACGGTACTCGAAAGAATTTGATTTGAGTTAGAAATGTGTAATGAAATTAGCCGCTCCGACTAGCACTGAAGATAGAAATGAAGGAGATTTTACAAAATATTTTAAGTAAGATAAAAAAAATACAACTCCCACTTTAAAATAACTGTGCTTACATACATTTTTTAAAGAAAGTTTCGAGGTAACCGTTCAATGTACATTTCATTTATTACACTCGGATAATCTTTGTTTACATAAAGAAAAGAATTTTTAAATTTCAAATGAGAATGAATTGGTTTTGAGATAGAATAACATATTTATAATAATAATTACTCGACAAAAAATAAATGTCGTCTCTTTAACAAGTAAACAATGGTACAGTCTGTGCTACACGGCAGGTCGGTGTTATTAGACATGGTCGGCTCGTGTAAAACACAAAGTATCCCAAAATATTTTCAAAAGGTGACTTTAGATCAACGTGACTGGCACGGAAACGACTCATCCTAGCCAATTATTATTATTTACGCCTTAAAATAACACTTATTTTCTTTGCGGGATGTCAAAATATACTCACGTCATGTGACCAAAAGCCAATGGCCACGTTTACCATTTTAATTTAATTAAAAACAAAAAATAATATATATATATATATATATATATATATATATATATATATATATATATATATATATATATATATATATATATATATATATATATATATATATATATATATATATATATATAATATATATATATATATATATATATATATATATATATATATATATATATATATATATATATATATATATATATATATATATATATATATATATATATATATATATATATATATATATATATATATATATATATATGTATACAATGAGCTCCCGTTTACGCAGTAGAGAAGTACCCACCACCCGATACCACGTAGAAAAGTATTCTATAATAAAAATTAAATATGGTGGACATATTTCCTTGTATAAAATCAATTCAAGATACCAAAAAATATATTCATTATTGTTAATTGTATCTTAACTATAGTTTTAAAAAAAAACTTTAAAAACATCAAATGTAACAAAAACTATTCACCTCTTCTTCTTACACATACCTCTCTACGCATAGTATTAAGTAGTAAGTAGGTACATGGGAGGGATATAGTAAATTCCAAATTATATTTTTAAATCGCATAAAATACGTTTGAAAAAGGAATACAGTGATTTTTTAGTTATTGTTAATGTTGATAATTATATGAAATATTCACGGAATTAAATTATTATTTTTTAAATGAAATCTTCTTTGTCCAAACGGCCAGACTATGGAATGAGTTACCTCTCCTTGTAAAAAATGCACATTCTCCAATAACTTTTAAGAAACGCCCGAGACATTACTTTTATCATTAGAATCCTAACTGTCCATCAAACCTCCTCCCTTGGTTTTTTTCTCTACCTCCTTCCCTAAACTCCCTTTTTCCTTTGCCTTCCTTATTATCATCAATTTGTAATTTGTTTTTTTAAATGTTCAAGTACTTTGATTTCAAACAGCTATATATGGTATCAAACGTTTAGATTAATATCACTAGTCTGTTTTTGGTTAGTTGGGAGATATTGGTTTTTAGAAATAAGTCCGAGATGTACTTATCTCTTTACTGTACATAAAGTTTAAATAAAAATATTTGATGAATGAATAAATAAATTTGATGAATTTTCAGAGAAAAAATACGGCGCGTAAAATAAAATTGTCAACCATTTAATTTTTCATTGAAAATAAATTACCTAGCTTATTACTCAGTGAGTTATAAAATTATTATTTTAGAAAAACATTTCAAATATGATTTATAAAAATAGTTTTACATTATTGTTATTGTATTACTAGGTATTTCGCAATGTAAGGCGTTCGCCATTTTACTTTGTAGGTACTGTCATATAAAAGTCATAGAAGAAATTTTAAAAATAGAAACACTGTTGTTCAAGTACCTACGTATATTAAAGTACTTGCCTATTATTAGGAGTACTATTGGGCATAATGGAATAAATTTGAATTTTTACAAAGTCCGGTTTTATTGTATTAATATAATTTGGGAAAGAATAAATATATAAATGTTTGAGCAAAAACATGCTTTTTGGAAAAGGAAAACTTATGCAATGTCATCTTTTTAATGTAATAGCAAAATAATAAACATTAGTTTAGTGCTTATCAACAGATGCTGTCACTTTTTCAATGTTTTCAATTGCCTTGTTGTTTCATTTATTTAAAATATTATTATCGTTTCTACCAGAAATGTGTGTTTTCAATATTTTCATTCATTTTACTAGACTTAGCCACAGCAACGCGTGGCCAGGTACAGCTAATTATTGAAATAAATATTATCATTTGCGGCGCGTGCGATGAAATACAGCGCGCGCATGAATGTACGTTATTGCCAAACAAAGAATACACGCCGAATGAATGTGCTTTCTGCTGGGAAATTGGAATTCCTGATTCCCCCCTCCACTCTCACTACACGGGAACAACAATCCGGTGACGCGGGAACATGGCTGACAGGGTGGAGCGGGAACAAACGCGTTCGAGCTCTCGCGCCGTGCGGTACTAGACAACACGAACCCTCCTGAAAGCTCGCTGAAAGTTTCCCGGTATTTACATACATATCATCGTGCCACTGACGTTTAGTGCGTAAAGAACTTTTGCGAAAAATAGTTCGATACATACGAGAATTTAGCATTATCATAAATCTCTCTCGTTTCTTTCCAAATCAAAGGATAGGGTTTACCGATTTATTGAATAATCATGAAAGTGATAAGCGAGGACGCGCGGGATGTTGACATCTCGCGAGAGGATGAAAATAAGAGCAGGACAGATGTTCAAGACATATTGGCTGAAAACGAAGAACTGAGGTAAGCTTGTCAATTATGCGCCATCAATTATGTTGACTCACTTCATTTATCAGGCCAAAATACTTGAACCGATTCCAAATAATTATGAATCCAAAAGGTAAACACAGAAATAAAAACATATACTTATTACAATAATAATTCATATTACGTGTGTATTTAAAAACATACCGAAAATTTTAATTTTTACAATATTTTCGAGTATGTCCAAACCTTTTGCATTTTGTTTCACTTATTGAGTTATTCATGTCAACATTACTATTGATATCAATCATGGGTAGAATGGTGAATATTATGCAGTGAGTAAATGGTTACTTATACCAACCAATGACTAGGATGAAGCCTATTATAGACTTCCATATTTGTAATAAAAATAAAATAATCACAATAAAAATCTAAAGTATTTTTTCAATTGTTTAATGAAACAAAAAAAAACAATTTAACTATTTTTCCTCCCCCAATTGCATATAGAAAACCATATCGAATTGATGCATTGTAAACTTGATCATTAATTAATCTCATGAAGGCAAGACGATCAGTCCCGCGTTTCAAGTACCAGCTGAAGAAAATGAGTATTGGAGTGAAAAAAACATAAAGACCTCATACACGAAAGACAAACCATCTACAATGAAATCTCTTCACTACTATCGTCTACTCGTTACATTAGATCATTGTCATTTTAACTTCAAACTTTATTTCAGCGACGACACGTGTCATCGCTGAAATTAATGCGTTTCATGCGCAAATATAATTCAGATAACTTAATATTTAAATTAATTAAAGTAAATTTAACAAACATAGGGCTGGCTCAAACAATACAACGATACAATAACGTAGTTTGTATTATTAAATTTAATATTATTATTTTGTTTTATGGCTAAGTTTATTTAATTTAATTTTAAAACATATAAAATCATATGTATAAAATATTCCCAATGAGTAATTTCCATTTCTCATTATAAATAATAAATTTATCTTTTATTCGTTAAAACGAGAGTAGTATCTCTATAATTACCATGATTAATTGTTTTACTTATATATTTAAAATAAATCTTTTACCAAAATATTGTTTCATTAAATCGTATTGTCTTATTAATTTCCGATATATAAAATTACAGACAAAAATAGATTATGATTAGCATATAATAAAAAATCAAAATATTAAAATTCTTACATTCAAAAATGATTATAAATTTATGATGAGATGAAGTATGATGAATATCAGAAAATTTAAATAATTTAAAAAAATCCTTTATTATTGTAAGTGTAAGTGTAGTATAGGATAAAAATGTAAACGTCAGTAATTATTGGTAGATTTTTTAATGCCCGAAATGCTTGTCTTGTAATTGCCGAAATACAAGCCTCTAAAATAATAATTCTAGCTTGTCTACAGGTTGGATAGGGAATTAGATACGAATAATACATTACAAACACCCAGACCAATAGAAAATAAATATTCGTTGAAGTCATTTTGGAATTGGCGGGAATCGAACCTGTGAGTTGACCGTCTATCCAACTACGCACAGCTCAGTTTTTTCAAATTATATAATAGAAAGTTAAATTACCTTGATAATAATTTATTAAAATTATGCGATTCGCCTATAAAATAAAAAAAATATATATTATCTACGACAATTAGAATTTTGATATATATAACTAAAATACATTTACGTGAGAAATCGGTTAGTTTTCCCGAATGAATGAAGGTACATTAGGACGGTTTAGCGGTTGCACATCGATATTTCTAAGAATGACCGAATTTCAGTTTCAGCGTTTGTATTGCTTTTAACTATTGGCTAACCGAATGTTTGGAGAGTGAAGTTGCCCGACCGGATGCATCGAGAGATCGCAACATCACCCAGGAATGTGCTGCACCACTAATTCTATTACTGGGTATATGCACAACGGGCGCGGCAAATATATATCAATTATTTAATTACACTCGCACAGTGCAAAGTTACATTGTTAAAATTACATATTGCAGGTACACGAATATCGAATCGCGTGCCAAAACACCCAAGGTGAAATAATGCAATAAATTACGTATTGCGGTCCCGCGTAATTAACTCCACCTTTATTTTTATACGACACAATGACTAAGCCGTTCATTTATTTACGCAATATTTACTTTATTTGTACCTCTTAAACGATCGGTCTCAGAATTCCTCTTCTTCTATAACAACTACTGGCCTGATGAGGTTTTAAACAAATATTCAAATAATATACGGGCATATTGAGTTCAATACAAATGCAAAGCTAAGATAAGCATTGTCGATAAAATCAAGAAAGGTGTGTTGAGATGGTTTGGGCATGTGGAACGAACGAGTGAGGAAAGAACGGTAAAACAAATTCACGAGGGAATGTAGTTAGAAAAAGAAGCAGAGAATGATTGAGAAAAACTCGACATAATCAGATGTGTCAAATACTTGAAAGGGGTCAGTTCAGGAGTCGAAATAATTGGCGGGTATGTATGAGGAGATGCATAAATGTGGAAGAGGAGAAAAATATTGAAGACAGAGTGGTGTGGCTTTCTATTCTCTCTACCTACCCCTGCGGGGAACTTTTTTTTTTTTTTTAGCAAATGTACATGTAAATACAAATAAAAAATGTTCTGAAACAGAAAATTCTGGAAATTAAAAAATAACTGCATTTGGTGTTTAGTCATTCATATGTGTTTAAAAAAAAAAAGCAAAGTTAAGGGTTGGGACAGAATTATTTACTTATCTAATTTATAAAGTGTTTACTAAATATAATGTGCATTTTATTGTCAAATTCGTGGCGTTTATTTGTTGTATTTTTGAACTCGAATAATATTTTTCAATCCACTCTCTTTACCATATTTACTGTTGGCCGGCAATAATAGCTAGTATAATTTAAATACATAGAAAAAAATATTTATTTAAAAACATCTTATTTACGTCCTCATTATTATGAATTGCTAAGTAATGCCATAAACCAACGTGGGATATTGAAGACTCTATGGGGGCGATCAATGTTTTAGGGTCAGAAATTTTAAATAAAAACAACCCCTTTTGAAATATTAGAGGAAAACAAAAGTATTCACGTTTTTGAAAAGGGGTAAAAAGGTAATTCGTCCGCTTTAAAAAATCGGACTCCATAGCGTAGTGGTGTCTGGCTTCCACGCTGCGGGTCCTTGGCTCGATTTTAAGAAGGCTCAAAATTAATACCTTTTTTTTCACTCTATTGAATTTAATATTACGTGAGGCGTAGAATTGATCAAGTAAATAACGATTAACATAACACTGTGTGGATGCAAGTGCCCTTTGCACTATTTAGTGCGGATAAGGGTTAGAAAAAGATATGTGCATGAAAAGTGTACGATTGATCACTTGCCTTTAAATAATTAACGATATTTAGTATATTTTTAAAAAAATATTAAACAATACCTTTTCTTCAAAATGCAAAAACAACACTTTCTGCCCTGTAGCGGGTAAATATTACGTTAAAAATATACCGCTTTAGCTGGGATATTGTACATTTTCTGGGCATTCCGAAAACATGGGCAAACTGAAAATTGACGATTTTTTATTTACGACGTTCTTGAAAAGAATGAGCGATATGTCGTTAAAAGTAAATACCTGGAAAAGGGGCAGGAGAGGAAGGAAAAGGGGAAAAGGGAAAGATAAAAGCTCAAGTCTGAGACAAATCGTGTCAAAATTGGGACACACCACGATATAAATATCGACTTACTAAGTACGCGATCGCGGTGCTAACAATGTCGAGTAGAACATTCCCATATTCATCGTTGACCAATTTTGATGAATGATGAGTAACATCTGTCATATTTGTGTGTGCAGGGCCGTGTCGGGGCTGAGCGTGGTGGTGCGCGGGCTGGCGCTGGGCGGCGCGGGCGCGGTGAGCAGCGCGGCGCTGCGCGCGCTCGCCGTGTCGTGCGTGGTGAGCGCGGCGCCCGAGCTGCCCGACACGCCGCTGCCGGCGCGCGACACGCCCTTCCTGCGCGTGCCCGTGCGCGACACGGTGGACGGGGACCTGGCCGCGCACTTCGACCCCGTCTCGGACCTCATCGAGCAGGTAACTTGCACCCTTCGGTGGCGCGCTAACTAAACCTTCATTCTGGTAGGCACTTATAGGATAGGTGCTGCGGCGTAGTCGGGTAGACGCTCGACTGCGAAACTGGATCGCGGGTTCGATTCCCGCAGGTGCAAAATGAATTCAAGAAATATTTATTCTCAATTCGTCTGGGTCCTTGTGATGTAATTTTACATTTACCTTCCCCATTCTCACAATCCCTGCCTTACCTGCAGACAAGCCTCTAAAACAGAGGCTTTACGGGTTGTTCCTTTACTTTAAGAAAATATATATGTATATATTACATAAGCATATATGTATATATATATGTGTATATATATATATAAATATATATATATATATATATATATATATATATATATATATATATATATATATATATATATATATATATATATATATATACATATATTTATACACATATATATATATATATATATATATATATATATATATATATATATATATATATATATATATATATATATATATATATATATATATATATATATATATATATATATATATATATATGTGTGTGTGTGTGTGTGGAGATCCTAACCAAAACGTTACATTTCCATTATACAATAAATGATTTCAGGAATTCTAGCTTGTAAAATTGTTACGTTTTGGTACGATTTAATGATTTCATATTGGTTTAACACAGGATTGGTCGCGTTATGTCGCAACTTTCATTGCGATTTCGATAGATTACAGTAAATAGAACAGATTTGCATTTAAAGGATTTTTTGTGCAACATTGGAAATGCAACTTTTGGTGAGGACATGTTACCTGGATTTAACGAAAATGTTAATAGCGATAAATCAATCCGTAATATGCGGGTTACATATATACGAGTACGAACGTAGCTTTTCAAACCTAAAAATATTAGAAAACCGTTTCGAAGTAAATTTTGCCATTAATACTCTGTCGAATCGATGAATGAATTGAAAATCGATTCGCTTAGTAGTCTCTTCACTATTTGCGTTCGACGTAACGTAGGTATATATTGTCTGAGAAACTAACAGGGCGGGGGTTTGCACACGACATCCCAGCGGCCCGAGCAGCTACATGTGTATATGCTCATAGCGGGTATCGGGGTCGGCAAGTATTCAGCAAGCCGCTTTAAATTTGACCCAGGAAGTGGGCACATGAACAACTCGTCAATCCTCTGCGGATTTAAAAAGAACGGCGAAATTCTTATGTAAGAGTCGCCCGTCGCTCATTAAAAGAAAAGTGAACGGAAAACTGCGCAGTTGTTATCCGTGCGCTCTATTTGCGTGGAGAGCGGGCGAGGCGCGCCGCGACGCGCCGCGACGCTCCGGCAGGCTGCCTCGCGGAATGTCTGTGAGCGAATCCTGAAATGAATGAACCCGCGCCCCCTCAAACACCTCAATATTTCTGTTTACCCGAATACTTCTCGCTATGACTTAAGCCCGCGCGCGAATTATTCAGCTTTTCCTAATGAAAGTTATATTTAGGACAAAAGTGCCTACGCGTACACACGTCGTCGGCGGTCGCCGGTCGGCACCGTGACGTATGTAGGTGTGTCACGCGAGCACGCTGTATTGTGAGGCAACCTACATTACTTTACCCAGGAAGTACCACACTCTGGAGCACATTCCTATTTTCAAACGAGAATAAAGTTAACCAGATATTTCCGCCATTTCCTTATATAAACATGCTCATGAATCAGCGTCTCCAAATAACAAAGGTTCGCGTCGTTCCTAAAACATTTTCACTACCTTTTACAATTTTTGTAATTATCTTTAATTTACACATAAAAAATAATGATCGGTATATATATATAATATACTACATTATGTATTTTATAAACTTTTTTGTTGTTGATAGGTACGTTTTCTTAATATTTTTAAGTAATTTGAAGTGACAAAGAAGGTAGATAGTAAATAAAGACTCCTCCTTTTTTCTGAAACAAAACTTTTAATAAAGCTAAAACATCGACAACAACAAAATCTGATTTTTATCCGATCTATCGATATATCGATCTGCGTCATCTTTTACGCTACGACTGAATAATGTATAGTATATTATCGTTGGATTGCTTATTCATGGCGACTATTTTGGGATCAGACAAAAATACAATTTGGGAATGAAATAAGAAATATCTTCATGAACTATTAGGCGATATTTGTGAATTTGTTAAGAAACCCGCGCCATAAAATTGTGCTCCTATATACAGGCAAACTTGTTAGCATATCCTACTCGATCACAATCACATTTTATTACTCGTGTATGCAAAAGAAAATCATATTTTTATTTTATTTTAAATTAAATGTAATTTTTAAGCTATTATTTTACCTTATAAATATGGAGCTTTATTCCAAATCAATGAATACTTTGAAAGATATTAGAATGTAGAAATATAATAAAGAATAATAAATATGAAAATAAAATAATAAAATAGAAAATGATGCTGAATGCATCGAAACGCGAGTTACAATAGATTTGAGGAAACAGTGGTATTTACCGAGTAAAACTTAAAATAAAAATATACAGATATTATCACAAAGTGACTCATTCAATGAAAATATTATTTTCACAAAAATGTTTTACGAAAATTATATTGTAGAAAAAACCAAATTCAAGATTATCTTTTCGTGCTCATAAATTTAAAAAAAATTAAATACCTTCTTATTTGGAAAATATTAAAATTTGCTCAAAGATATAATGAAACATAGCAGATCTGTATTCCGTCATAAAAATTATAAATTTCTCACATATGTATATCATCGTTATAATATCATGTTTAAAAAAAAAATATTTCGTTATAAATTTACGTAAATGTATTAGCATTTTTTTGTACGGGACATAAGTGATTTTGTTATACATATTAACGGGATTTCGTTATATAAATGCATTTTTGTATAAAAAATTGGTTTTAGGGAATAAATTTCGTATTTTTTTTTCGATAAACTTAATTTTTCGCTATATCGCGATTCGTTATATCGCGATTCTACTGTAATAAGATTAGATTAACTTTTTTTGCAATTTCTGTATCTTGATAGTTTAATTGAGAACATGTCCAAATATTAATTCGCAAATACTGAATTCAATCCCCGTGAGTTGTTATCAAGAGAGAAGAAGAAATTTTATTAAGATGGGAATGCAGAAGTCATAATATATTCAGAAATAAAAACGTTATATTGACTGCCAGTGTCAGCAACCGATGAGCGGTGGCATTTCAATTGGCCTCGCCTCGTCGGCCACCAGAGGCCGACACTTTGTACCTCATGTGTCGAGTAAACTGTGTTGTAGTTACTTTGTGTCAGAGAGCTAACGCGCTCGTTGTGTTCCCCACAGGTCCGCCTGTCGGGAGGCTGCACGCTGGTGCACTGCGTGGCGGGCGTGAGCCGCTCCGCCGCGCTCTGCCTGGCCTACCTCATGCGCCACCAGGGACTCAGCCTGCGCGACGCCTTCTACCATCTCAGAGCCAAGAGGTAATGTGTACATTATCAGTCTTGCCTTCCAACTGATTCATTTATTTATTTAAATTATTATACACTAACCCCGAAACTGTAAAACAGACGAGAAAGTAAACCAGTAGAAAATAATATAAGATAGATTGAAATTTATAGAAAATATTGTATAACAAAAATCACATGAAATAATTTTAAAAATGAGTTCACAAAATTCAACTTTGCAGCAAGAAATTTAGTATACTTTATGCGAAAACTCAGAAATGTATAATAAAATAACAACTTTATAGCCTTTTTTCCTTATTTATTTCATTTGAGCAGTGACCGGGATCGGTCGATATGAAAGCTGTATGGTTGTTGTTTTTAATTATGTAAAATAAAGTTTCACCTAGAAATCTCATGAATCTCGGTACACAACACACACACACACACTAACGCGCGTGTGTGTTGTTTGTTTATGTAATTTGTATTAATTCCTCGTTTATCTTTATTTCAGACCGCAAATCCGACCAAACACGGGATTCTTCAGGCAGCTGATTAAGTATGAAGAGCAATTATTTGGGAAAACATCAGTGAAAATAGTATTCAACGAAGCGGCCGCAAGAGATATTCCCGACGTGTATGAGGTAGACTACGAGGCCATGTTGTCCTACAGACAAAGATATTGTATAACGAGTAGATATTAACCATAAATATTAAGCTACAGCTTACAGAAGTGCGTGATGCAGAAAAAATTCACACTTCATTTGATGCTGAGGATTTTCGGTGAAATAATCAAATTTTAAGACCATCCCCTATTGTTCGGAAAATGAGAATCGAGAAATTTCGCTCTGTGGAATCTGTGGCAATTTTCTTGCAGAAATGTTTAACTCCACTGGTTTTCTTAGGCTTCATTTATATAACATAATTTTATGAATCTCAGATATTTATAAAATCAAATTTGAACTGAATTCACTGATGTCCAATTGCAATTTTCTATTGAAAGCATTTGGATGATTTTGAATATTATAATATTCTGCAATTAATTCTGATTGTATCTTTACTATCCGTGAATTTAAAGAGCTCTTGGTCATTTGCAGTTCACATTTAAAAAAGTCATTCAATAGAATGTCAATTTATTTTGTTGTTATGTTGTTGTAACATTTCTCAATTTCACAAATTAAAATAGATTTTTGATTCAACTGAAAAACCAATTAAAGGCCATTTTTGTTCGATATCCACCAAGTCGTGGATTGGTTTACAATCACGCTATTCTGTAATAACTATCTTCCTTAAACGTATTTCCAATAGAATTGTATTATATTAATGCAATCATTGTGAATCATAATTATTATTATTTTAAAATATAAACCTACTTAAGTTATTGTAAGAAAAAAGACTTTGATAGTGATATACAGCGCTTTTTTATTTTGTAGAAAAAAATTAAATTGAACTGATATTTCAAAATTTCTATTGACTGTTTATTGATGTATGAAAAATTAAATTTTATTACATATTACGCATTTTTTTCATTTATAAAAATAAACATAAATAAGTACCTTAAAAAGGTTAATTTACCAAAAATAAAACATGAAAAAGTATTGCGTTCCATCACAAAAAAGCGCTGGTGATATGATATTATATTTATAGATTAAAAATGTTAAATATTTATGTATTAAAAAATGATGAGTTTGTTGAGGGACCAAAGAGAATATTATATTGTATTTTGATATAAGGTTTGTTTTATCTGTATGTTTATTCAAATACAATAAAAGTATAAACAAAATTACAAAATTGTTTTATCTATTCCAAAACTTTATAAAAACAAAAAAGTTACGACTAACCAACTTGTTTTTATTTACACAAATATCCATATGTAATTCTAAAGACGCCGTACAATTTATGAAGACTATTTGAATAAATGAGTGAAATAAACTGTCATTACCCACGGGTTACTGTTTTTTTTTAATTTTCAAAAATTTTCTGAATCTAAAAAAAAACAAAGAGGAAAATTTGTAATCAAATTTATTATTAGTTTTTGGGATTCTCCAGCATCTGGGAGTCCTAAAATTTATATTGGCCGATGAGAGGTGTGGACAATTCACGTTCCGCTATTATCAGATTCGCAGAATCTTCCAGGGCATATTTTTTTAGAATGTATGGACATTTTCATTAATTGATTCGGCGGTAACTATGTGGTAAAATCTATTAATTTTTAATGTAAGTTTCACTTAGTAAATACAACTATTTCTGAATATTAAACTGAAATAGTGGTATTTACTAAGTATAACTTAAATAAAAAATATATGGACATTTTTTATATTATCGGAAGATACCGTTGTCAATAATGGTATCAAGACGAATGCTTAAAAAATATTGCTAACGTTTTAACTGATGTAGATACTAGAATGCGATTTTTTCCGCCAATTACAAAATGAATTTAATCGGTGTGGGTGTTTTTGGTCTATTTTTCACATCTACCTTCCCTATCCTTACAATCCTACATGCAGACAAACCTCTAAAAATATAAATTCCTTTAAAAAACACGTATGTAGAAGTGTGATTTTTTCCTCACCTCTCAATAAGTAAAATAGACCAGTAATACTGAAATAACCTAAATACCTTAATATTGTGTGCCAAAAGTCTAAATACATTTTTTAAAGACTTTTTAATGAATATGATGGATTTCGACCAAGTATTATATTCACGATAAAAGCTTTTTAGTGTTTTGCCTAGTAAAACAAATATAATACGCATTAGTTGTGTTTTTCTCAACATTCTTTCAGACGTATGTAATTTATCCATATTACAAATTAACTTAAAATACAAACAGCAAGGTCTGACAATTTTACTCGAGATTTAAAAGAATACTTTCGTTCTCAAAATTTTACCACATATTTCAAAAAACATTTGAAACTTAAAATACTCGCTTATAATCCGAGTTAATAATTTTAGACTTTTAAGTAAATATTGGTTTTAAAAGAGTGAAAACCCTTTTTCAAATATATTTTTCCTAATTGGTCTATTAGAGCATTAGTCTCTTTATCCTATGAACTACTTAAACTAGCAATTGGTCCAGAAAGCAGTCGATTCAGTCAAAATTGATTGACTTAACAATTCATAAAATATATTTTTAGTATAAGTATTTGAAATTACAGTCAAATCTTTTTTTATTTTTCATGGTAATGTAAAAAACTGTGTAAATGAAAAAAAGTATGATTTAATGGAATTTAATCATTCAATTTTCAATCGTATTTGCCAGTAAAAAATATATACATAAGTACACATATCGCTCACTCCTTTCAAGAACGTCATAAATAAAAAAAACTTGATTTTACAGGAGAGCGATTTTAAAGTTTAAAAATATAATACAAAGTATATTTTAAAAAATAATTAAACAATACCCTTTCTTCAAAATGCATAAACAACACTTTCTGGCCTGTAGCGGGTAAATATCAAGTTTAAAATATGCGTCTTTTGCCGGGATATAGTACATTTACTGGGCATTCCGAAAACATGCACAACTGAAAATTGACGATTTTTGATTTATGACGTTCTTGAAAGGAGTGAGCGATATGTATTCAAATTGTATTTAAATCGAATATGGAATATTGAGCTCTTTGTCAGGTCTAGACGCTTTTGTTTTTCAAGTATTATCTCAAGTTTCCAGATTTTTCTCTGTCGCGGCATTTAACTTGAACTAAATACGCAAAAGTCCGATAAATTTAAGTTCAGATAGAAAAAAACTAATTACATACATGACTACCAAATTATTTAAAAAAATTCAGAAATTCATAACAGCCACACAAAATGGCGGCAATTTTTTTGTTACTGTCAAAATGTAATGACACCTATTCAAAAAAGTTTGCAGACATATTTATGTACGCAAAAAATCTCGAACAAAATGTGCAAAGTTAATTTTAAAAGTAAAAATTGTAAAATAACTAAGAAAACCGATCCATAAACTGACTTATAAAATTTTGACAGTAAAAACGTAATAAATAATTAATCCCTATGTGCAAGTAAAATGTCCAAACGGCGTATTTATTTCATGAATGTACGAAAATTTAATGCAAATTAACTCTTAATAAACCCGAATGGTAAAATGTGTCAATAGATTCGAAATGTCGATACCAAAGACCGCTTATCCTTCTTCCGATGCCTTACCTTTGCTTCTCTTCCGAATGTTGGGGATGTTATTTACTGTTTGAAGAATTACTACACAAGTGTCATTCGAAATTCAACCTAATAATCATAAAGGTATTTGCTTATTTATTCTATATTCATATGCATCTCAAATTTGTTTCCCACACTTACTTACACATAGATGCACACAGGTAACGGATGGATGTCATGTTTTGTATTTTGCCAAAATAATATATGCGTAAACTAAGGATGTTTTTTTACGGTAAAGAGTGAAATGGGATTTTTTGTTGTAAAAAAGGTAAAAAGGTGAAAAGCGAAAACATGAAGAACAAAAGAATGAGGTTTTACCGTACATACTTATTTTTTTAAAATTGCTAATAAGCATGTTGTAGACACATCCTAACATAGAAAAAGTAAGTTTTTACGAGAAGGAAATATGGAAGTTTGGAAAAATACTTGTTTTTAAACAGGGTTTATAACCCATAATCAAACGGCTTAAACAAGCCTTTGACCACTTACTGGTCGAATTTTGGCGAGAAAATTTGTCGGTGCAGGAAATCTTCACCAAACAACTCGAAACAAGACTACTCGAACACTGCCCGGGTTAGTCAATAAAAACAAATACAGAAATATATTTGGCTCGGGCAAATCAATACCTCCAAATTGGAATAGGATTTGCCCGAACAGCACTCGGACTCATCAATGCAACACAAACTCCTTGCCCGAGTCACGTGAGGGATAAACTGGCAACTGGTTAATATGCTTGACATTCTGTCCATGTTAAATATCATAATTAGAACGATTTGTTGTTCAATTAAAATTATAAATTCATAATTTTTTAAAACTAAATGAACAATTATTCCTTCCAAACCCAAAAATCGATAGAACACAGCACACACTATAAAGTGTAACAGACAAGCGACATTCAAAATAATTATTCTTAAAATAAAAGACAAATGACATTTGAAATTGATTTATTTATTTAGCAGTGTTTGGTTAATCTGAATTACAGAAACGGTAGGATAACAATTTGCGCACTTCCTCTAAACTTGACACTTTCTGTTTTATAAAATGTAATTGTAACATAACACAAATATCACAGTCGTACTGTCAGAGGATGAGAGGCCAATGAGATGCTTTCTGGAAGTTACTTTATACAATTCGATTAGAATATTTGAAAGTTTTTTATGATTATTATAATCGGTTCGTAAGTAGTCAAAACCCCGGCGGTGAACATATACACGGAACAAACCAGTAAAATAATTTTACAACTAAGCGTATTTATTCATTTATCAACAACACAATAACATCAAAACTTTATACACAAATAAATTCCTTTCCATTCTATTTACATAGATATATAATACATCCAAAATGCAAATAAAATCAAATATTACTAACTACAATAATACGTCTGTATACTTGAAATGATGTTATATGTTTTCTGCAATAAGTTATACTAAGTTATCTGCATCCCGTAAATGACGCACTTTAGCGCTAGAATTAAATAACTACGTTGGTGACAAGTCGAGTTAACCTTCAATTTGGGTGCACACTTTCTTTACTAAGTACATTCCTACATACGTATTGCTTTGCGAGTGCCAAAACACAATGATCGTACAACTAAAGGACAATAAATACTGGATCAACTATAACTGATAGGATCAGAAATTTTAAATAAAACAATTATTTTCACGCACGGGTAATACAACACAACGTGCGGGTGGTGAATTAACATTCATTAAAAACTAAATGAAATAAATAAAATGCGATTTATATGGTTGGCGTTTTGGTTTATGGCAAAATTTCTAATTTCAAGAAACTAAAAACGTTTTACCTCGTTCAAGTATCGATAAATATTATTCTTAAATTATTTTTGCATTACTGATTGCGTTAAAGGTATTTACTTAGTCGATGAATATTAAAACCGAACTCTTTTACAACCGAATACGCACAAGCGATTACTCGAATGTGGTGCGATGAATGTTTGCGTAATCCGAGGCTGCGGTACAGTGCTGTAAGGATGAAGGATGATGCGATAATAGATTAACTAAAGTAACAAAGTTGTTTAGATGGAAGTGGAGTCGTCCAGCAAGTTCTGTAACTCCTTGAGATGAGCCGCTTTGGAACCGGTGGCCGGGGAAGCGGCGGAGGCTCTGCCGATATAACTGAAAAACAGAAACATTCATTACACCAATAATGTATCGTACTTGTATACACATAATACTACATACATAGAAATACAAACACTATTTTGTAAGATGAATGTTACGTAGTAAACTTTGGCATATATGTTAATATGAATAAATCAGAATCAGAATTCATACAGGGGATTAAAATGCTTTCAATGAAGTAGTACTTTGGTACTTCAATAATTAAATCTTAACACATTGTTTGCGGGAAACACTTAAAAGCGTTCTATTTGCTTCCCTTTGGTACAGAGCGAGACTCCAAAATACATTGTACAGATTAAATTTTGGTTTACGGTTACTTATGATTAGATTACTCGTGATTAGTATATTAATTAGAGTAAGGGTTGATGAAAAAACTGCCCGCAAACAATGTGTTAAAAAGTACTGACTCAGTAGTATAGTTTTGTTTGTAAGAACTCACCAAATGAAGAGTTAATTGCAGAATTGAGATTATATTTTATAAACCACAAATCGTTGCCCTACTATGGTATTCAGGCATTTCCCTTTGACAAAAATATCTATGTAATTAAATGGTTCAATAAGGAAATAAAATACATACATATAACCCTACAGATTATGAGAAACAAAGATTTGAACATAGATTTTACAGGCGCCGTGGCGTAGTTGGGTACACGTTTGACTGCGAAACTGGCGTCGCGGGTTCGATTCCCGCCAATTGCAAAATAAATTCAAGAAAGATTTATTTCCAATTGATCTGGATGTTTGTGATGTATTTTTCACATTTACCTTCCCTATCCTTACTATCCTACCTGCAGACAACCCTCTAAAAACAGAGGCTTTGCGGGTTATTCTTTTAAAAAAATATATTAAAAAATTAATAAGAATAGATTTAAAAAAAATTATAATACTATTATTGACTTTTTTTGGTATTGAATTTTTTCCCATATGTTAAGAAAAAATGTATAGTATTAAGAAGGTAAAAATTTATCAAATGGAAGATGTCTGAATAGGCAATGAAATATATCTTTATTCGTTATTGTTAATAGTTCTTCCAATAACTTATTGGTATGTTTGTTATTGAAAAATTATTATGTTAACAAATAAGTAAATACAATGTAAATATACAGGTGAACACATACATATATATTTGTATATACACAATATGTACTGAGAAAAAGCTGGTAAATTGGATAAAAAATAATCGAGAATAGGAATTGGTAAACAAAAGCTGTCATTGACATTATTAAGATTTTGTAAAAATGTAGCATAACTTGAAACACCGTAAAAAAAATTATTTCGACTAAAGCATTAATTTTTCAAAAATAGTTTTGTGAATGTAGCACTCATTATGTACATATACATTTATATAAACACATACAAATAAAACAAACACGATTGTATTCTTTAGCATGGAATCTCCCAGTGAAAAATACATATAATTCAACTTGTGAAATATTAAATAAATAATGGATTTATAAAAAGTTGTTTAAGTAGATACTGAATATAGAACGCATACATTTATATTGCTCATCTATATTTTAAATATCACTCTTATATGTATTAGTAAATTCGGTACATATAACACATTTCAATTGTGATCATATGTGTATATTTCGCACATATAAGTACATAAATATTGGAATATAAATAAACAGCTATTTGTTGACCAATGTTATCAGGTGAGGGACGGTAGAGCAACAGAAAATAAGCGCACACAATGGGGCCGTATTGCCTATACTGATAGAACCGACTCATTACTTGAGATAGAATGAATGAATAGAATGAGATAGAATTAAAATTTTATTTAGTAAATATCACAATTTATAAAAAATCTGTGACACTACTTTCTATGCGTTCCACATCATTTTTAAACATCGAATGGTGTTTGAAAATGATGCGGAATGCATCGAAACACGTGTCACACTAGATTTTGAGAAATAGTGGTATTTACTAAGTAAAACTTAAATTAAAAATGGATAGATTTTAGCACACAGTAACTGCCGAATCAATCAATGAACTTTACACATTCTAATAATTCAAAATCCATTTGCATCAATATAACATAATTTTTTTTTTATCCATTCTAGACATTTCATGATCTATTTATGTTTTCATCATTATCATTATATATACATAGGTACATGAATTTTTTTTTTTACAAAAAACAATATTGACAGCAGCACATCTTTAGAATATTTTTAAAAAAGAGAGAAAAACACATTAATTGATTCGACAGTCACTGTGAAGTAATATCTTTACATTTTAAATTTAACTTTCACTTAGTAAATATAAATATTTATGAAAATCTATTTTGACACGTGTTTCGGTACATTAAAAATCATTGTCACGGATATTGATTGCATCAAAATATACGGCACAAAAGATTTTAATATTAAATGCAAAAAAACACAAAAAAGAAATAGTTTTTAATTTAAATTTTCATTCATTGTATTTTTTTTTTTAATTTAGCAATGAATTGCATATGCTTTAAATGTGTACATTAGTTTGTACATATTTACATATATTGGAAATGAGTGAATTTTTTAAATTTTAAATTCAATTATTGGTTTTTTTAATTTTGAATTAAGGAACTATTACTGTATAACAGTTTGCATGAAGTAAAATATAGATGCGTAGAAATAAGACCCCACCGTGAGTAACAAGTAACGTGCGTGCACAGAACGTAAGCGAGCCAACTACAGTTTTACCGTCCCTCACCTAATTTCTCTCGGCTTATCTAATTCCTTCTCGGCACTTTGGTCCGAAACTGGTTTAACGTCATCCTTTTTGAATAATGACGAAAACCAACTTTTCGAAGCGTTTTCCTCAACACTGAAATCCACAAAAGTGTCAAAAACATAAATAACCCGTTAAGTGCGTCGAATCTGAATTTAGAGATTTTAGAATTTAGAATTTAGAAATCCCTTTCTCGTCTGAAGTGTGTTGAGAGAGAACTTTTTCAAATAACATACACCAAAAAGTTTGGTGAGTGTAGATGATTGTGTACGGTGCGGCTATTGACTTCCACAAACAAGGTCAATTATAAAATTCCGGTTCTTTGGTACGTGGCACAGTTGCTGGTAGTTTCCCAGTAAAGATGCGAGGGACAGACCAAGAGGTTTCCTCACCTGATTTCCCGCTGCCCGTGAAGGCAGGTCTTGAACCTGGGCTGGATGTAGGACCAAGCTCCCTGGTTCTTGTGCTCCTCCTGCCCCCAGACCAGCTTGGCGTTGGGATACTTCTCCGACTGCATCTTCACCAGGTCGTACGGGAAGGGGCTGATCTGCTCCATCCTCACGATGGCGATCTGGTCGTTGAGCTTCTTCTCATTGCGCGCCTTGTGGAAGTCGTAGAACACCTTCCCGGTGCAGAAGATGACCTTCTTCACGTTGCTGGCATTTTCCGAGGCGGGACCGTCATCGGGAATTATTCTGTTTTTTTTAAAAAAAAAAGGGAATTATTTTTGTTTTTATTATTTACGAAAATACTTAAATTTCATACTATTTCTGTATGCCTAAGCGGCTTATTATCTTATTATTAAAAACAGGTATCACATTGTGGTACAGTGGGTTTGAACCCAGAAACTCTGACTCAAAAGTCTGCGACACTAACCACGGGAACACAACCCGACACTGTTGAAAATGTAATTTAAAAAATCTAAGATATTAATATATTGTATTGTCAAACAGAGATCTAGCGCAGATTGCTTAAAAGTATATTAACCCGATGGTTGCCAGAGACGAGATATCTCGGCAAATGGCGGAGTGCCCGTATGGCCAGAGACGAGATATCTCGTCAGTACTTTTGATGACGTATTACTCCGCAGTTTTAACTCATATTGACAATCTGTCAAAAACGGAACATACATTGCCATCAGTTGAAGTTGTCACAAAATATTTTATAAAGTTTTTAAATACTTTTAAGTGATTTATCGGTATCACTTTCAGCTGACAGTTGACAGATGTCATTAGGGCTACCACTCAAACCACTTGAAATATTGATTATTTTAATCGATTGTTTTGAACGCCAGGGGTTTTTATTTTGCTCAATTTTTTTGTGTTTTTCTTATTATTTTAAAATATTCCATTGATAAATAATAGTTGTGTGTTAATATTAAATTTAATAAAAACTTGCGTGTGCGACTTAGTGTCACAACCCTGAAAATTTGAAACTGGTTTAACTTCAAGAATAAAACTCTAACAATCAATGCGGGATATAATTTTATTTGGTAATTATTGGATATATTTTTATTTGGTAAGTAAATTATAATTCAATAAAAACAACAAAAAAAAAATCTTTAGACAACTTTTTTTTTTCAAAAAAATACTTGGCCTGTTGAGCACTGCGGCGTAATTTATTTGCGGCTATGAAAAGGTTAAGGCAGTAAGAGAAAAAAACCCACCTCAGGAAGTTGGTTCCCTCCTTCATGAGGTCGAAGGAGGAGCGCGCCTCGGGGTGGCGCAGCAGGGACTTGGGGGTCATGAGGATGAGGGGCTTGCGGAAGGGGAGCGCGATCTGGCGCCGCAGGATGTGGAAGTAGTTGGCCGGCGTGGTGCAGTTGGCCACGATCCAGTTGGCGTCGTGAAGTTGCCTCACTAGCAATAAAAACAAAAATCACAATTACGAATAGTTACACATCACGTTTTATTGCCAATACGCATGCGCACAAATATTCACATCACACGGTAAAAGCATCTTATAATTTAACACGTTGACTGCCAACTACGAGATAACTCTAGGATTGCGTTCTTTACTAGGACGCCAACTACGAGTTATCTCGTACTGTGTTTACTTGCCATATTCATGCAGCTACGATAAAATTCCTAGTATATCAGTGCTAATATGGATAGGCGGTTTCTGGGAAGAGAACAAAAATCAATGCTGGCTTATATGAACAGGAAATTGAAAATATAATTATGTACTATAATTTATTTATTTAATAATATAATGTGAATAAATGGAATTGGCTTTTTAGACCGGAATTCTGAAAATTGCTGTAGCAGTCAACGTGTTAAAAAAATATTTTAAACAAAATAAAATAAAAATATATATCGGCACACTCAAATTTTGGTCCATTCAATTTTGAAATAACGGCTTTTTACAGTAGTAACAAGAAACATATTGCTGTGTGCACAAACCTGCAAAATCCTCCCCTGATGAACGCAACCCGAAAGTTTGCAGCGTAAGTTAAGTTGTCATTAGACTAACATTTTTTAAACATTTTAAAGTAGGCATTGATCAAATCATAACATTCAATTGGAATAATATTTTATAGTCGAGGTAATTTGAATTATAACCGATTCATTTTCGGTTCATTGGAATGGGGGTTATGGAAACTTTACTCGCTTAGCTTATTGATTGGACTTATGATTATCGTTTAGTCACCTTCGAACTCTTCACTTTCCGGCGGATAGTAGTCGGGGTCATCGGCAGACATTTGTAGGAACCTTTCCAGGCGAGCTGATGAATGCTCGGGACCCTGAAATTAATAAAAAAAGTTAAAAACACAATATAATATGGTTAATACCGTTTTATTTATTTTTAGCGGGAAGGAAATAAAGAAAGTCTCTCATCGGCACTGAATGTCTGAGCTGATTCTTCACAAGTACAAACATACAAGAAACAAAACACAGAAGATTAATATAACGGACTTTCGGCTTTAACGGACAAATTTCCAAATGCAGATAAAAGAAGCGCGACTGACCATTCCCTCGAGTCCGTGGGGCTGGAGCATCACGAGCCCGGATTGGCGGACCCACTTGGCCTGGCCACTGGAGATAAACTGGTCGATGATGCACTGCGCCGTATTGTTGAAGTCACCAAACTGGGCCTCCCAGCAGACCAGGGCGTTGGGATTCGTCATGGAGTAGCCCAGCTCAAATCCGAGCACACCTGTTAATTATTTGCAATTTCAATACAAGGCTCCTCCACATATGTAGCTAACTAAGTACTTACAAAGTAGCGCAAAAATTAATCAGATTTTCCATTTTATAAACTACAAAATAACTTTGTCATATATCGCTCACTCTTTTCAAGAGCGTCATTAATCAAAAATTTACAATTTTCAGTTGTGCATGTTTTCGGAATGCCCAGAAAATGTACTAAATCCCAGCAAAAGCGGCATATTTTTAACTTAATATTTACCCGCTACAGGGCAGAAAGTGTTGTTTTTGCATTTTGAAGAAAAGGTATTGTTTAATTATTTTTTTAAATATACTAAATAATTTTCAAATGGAGAAAAAACCTTCAGGTTTTACCTAAAAAGATCTGTTGCACAGTAAAAAGTTTAATTAGTGGCTTGATATATATTTTTATTATATTGTGTTATATTTTTAAACTTTAAAAACGTTCTCCTGAAAAATTAAGTTTTTTAATTTATGACGATCTTGAAAGGAGTGAGCGATATGTAGCGATTTTATAACAAAGTTTATAATTCACATTTGAAAAGCATGTTATATTGTAACAATTTTGAAGATATTTTCCTGAGATTCAAAATAAAATTACAACATTAAATTTTAAAAAAATTATAGGAATACCTACATAATATCAATTTGAGATTTCGCCTAACAGCTTAAAATAAAATATTTAGTGCCCGATACGAATGAGAAATAATTCATTTTCGGAAGCGTGCACACTCTAACAAAGTTTTCAATCTTACAAAGAGTGTGCATGCTTCTGAAAATGAAGGTACAGGCAGCGGCTCCTCTTCATCAATATCCACCTCTTGTGCTGTATCCGTCAATCTTGCGTCACACAAGCTTTCCATAGTTTCCATTCCGCACGTTATTATCATCGGATGTAACAGAATTGAGAAAATATTTATTATAAAATTGTAAGAATGTAAAAACACAGACATAATAATTCGAATATGCAGCGTAATTCAAACGATGAATTGATAAAATGGTGATACAAAAACGATTGATGTGATCATTTTTGTATGAAATGACACATCCGGGAAAACGATTATTCGAGGAACGATAGATAGAGGTTTTACTGTACACTCATATTTATGTAATGCCTTTTACATATACGTATTCATTAGTTTCGGGCAATATTACATAAAATTAATGAAATAATTTGGTACATAAGCCCTCACCGTATTCAGAGAGGGAGCTGTTGCAGACGGTGTAGGGGCCCTGGTCAGGGTACAGGTGACACAGGGGCCGGTAGGTGGCCTTGTCCACGTTCTGATGATGCAGCACATGATGTCTGGAACCATCAAAATACTAAATAAATATCCCCATTCATGAAGAGCATAAGAAATATCACAAGGGAAAGATCAATACACTGTAGGAAGATAACGTACACATCTGGATTAAGAATTTGAAAAGGCTTGTGATAAGTCGGCATGTAAAATGACTGACAACATAAAAATTGCCAATCTTCAAAACATAAATATTCCTTTGAATATATTACATCAAGATAACAATTAATGAATGCAGCACGCTCTTAGGCACACGGCTCACCACACAATAAGTGCTGTCCATAGTATGGCTCAGGATAAACAACTATACACAGTCCATGATAAAAGTATCTTTGCATCTGATCAAAAATTGAGGTCACGCTAAATGCACAAAGAAAAGCAGTCACCTGTGCGAGAAGGTGCCTCTCTCCACGTCCTGCCCCGAGAGGCGCACGTGCACGCCCTCCTTGAGCAGCGAGCCGAAGGCCATGGCCTCCCCCAGCGCCCAGTCGGCCGTGCGGGCCTCCACCATCTCCATGCGCGCCTTCAGGATGCGCTCGATGCCCTTGTGGATCACAAACTCCGCCGCGTTGGGGGGCGGGGCGCTGAAGCGCTTGCCGATGTGCACCAGGGTCTCCTCCAGCACCCCGGTCGACGAGGACTGCCAAACGAGCAAACATTAACTAACTGTAGACCGGAGGGGAAGAGAGGGAGAGGAAGATGGACCCATCAAGTTGACCTTTGATATGTGATACACTGTATGAAAATGTGGTTTAAAAACGGTAAAAATATAAAAAATCCTAAATGTTGCTTTTATTGACCATAGTTAAAGTTGAAATGTAACAATTTTAGCTCTGGTATCTGAAAATGAGAAAAAAATACATCGCAAGTAGCCGCAATAACTAACGTAGTGACGTGACCGCCGCGTACGACGGTCTGCGCACTACTAAACTTGCAACGACATGTGCATATACGCAAAGCAACGGCACGCGTACACACTCTGAGAAACGTTAGTGTATTGGTGATTTTACCCCCGATTTTTACACAAATTATTTATTTCCTTAGCTGCAACCCAATAAATTTTTATTATAATACTTTCATATAATATATAATTATATTACGGAGGAATACAAAAATTCTGAGCTCGTATCAATTATATTTCATATTGATATTCTCATTTTAAAAGTCGAGTTGTAGAAAATACATATCACTGGGAGGGGAAGGTTAAGGCAGCAGCAGGCACCTCGGTGGTTAGAGCGCTACGTGCAGCCAAGGAATAAAAGGAGAAGAGTCATTGCGACAAGGGTCACAACCCTCAGCAATGAGGCTATTAAGACTTTGGGACTTTTATATTGTTCCAATCCTATGGTGAGTTCTTAATAGCTTGTCAAACAAACTGAGTGAATTAAAACATTTTTAATTACTTTTGTAACCGCATAGCTCATTTAAAAAAAAATTAAACAAAGCATGCTACAAACAGCCACCGTTTGTTTGGTTAAGAGCTAATATGATATTTGCAGTCACCTTGAGGGGATCCTTTCCTTCGAAGAATCCAGACCAGGGAGAGTCGAGCCAATCCTTGTATTTAATGTGAGTTTCCAGTTTCGCTTGATTGTAGGCATCTTCGCAAATCTTTTCATATTTGTCACGGACGTCCTTCACTTCTTCGGCGTTCACAACGCCCTCCTTGATGAGTTGGTCGCTGTAAATATCCAAAACTGGACAAAGAAAACATTTATCATATCAATACTAAAGAACACATACAACTTTCTTACGCCATTTATTGTTTCGGCATTCACTTTGTGGTACCACATGATTAAATTATAAATAAAACACCTGTGTTTTTACCACTTGGGGACTCAAGTGGTTGCACTCAAGTTTACTCAAGTGTTAATTTTATTTATAATTTACAACTTTCTTATTCATTTCACTAGCCAAGGTCTCTAACAGTTTTGACTCTGTTGGAATAATTTTGACATACTAAGATATGACGATTTATGTTTTCAAAAACTTTTCACTTCCATATTTCTATCTCAATATCAAAAAAAGACTCGAAATGAATCCTAAGTAGATGCAAATAAAAATTCTGTTGTAAATAAGTATATTGAAATTTAATATAATTTATTTCTAGTACCGTAGAACGGGGCTACTTGAACTTAATGTGTTACTTGAGCCCAGTACAAAAAAAAATTAAATCTGTATTTGGTCTACAATATTGAATTTATCAACATGATTCATTGTTTCCCTAACAGGTGACACTTATTGTCACGATACTTTGATCGATACCACATTCTAAATATTTTTTTGTACTGGGCTCAAGTAACACATCAAAGTTCAAGTAGTTCTAAGGCATATAAAATAATTTGAAAAGGAATTTTAGATATATTTCTATAAAGTTTTTGGTGAGCATACTTATTTCATAGGAGACAAAATTTTATTAAAAAAATATCTTGATATTTTCTTTTGAAGCATATACATATAGTAGTCATACAGGAGAAAGTGACCAAGTGCATTTTTTACAAAAACGTGATCATTGACTATTTGATATCTTACTAGCTTAACATTGCCCTGAAAAAAATCCCAAAGGATTTTAAACTTGGTAGTATAATATATTGACTTGTTAAAAATGACTAACTGCATTGATGTTTATTTTCTTGCCAAGCAAAGGTGATTTGAACGACCCTCCTGAACATTTTACGTTTTGTCAGTTGGTCACTTTCTCCTGTACGACTACGATATATATAATATGGTTGTCAATCAAGTTAAAATGGTGTATGTTACACGGTGTATAAACTGGCCACTGAGATTGTGAGCACTGCAAATGCCAACATTTCCATATTCCCAACTCAACAGATTTCTTCTAAGAAATTGTTCCCGGCATTAGTAAAAGCAAGTGCGAGTTACCCGGTTTGGTATTCTTGATCTTGCGGTACATGAGGGGCTGGGTGAACATGGGCTCGTCGATCTCGTTGTGCCCGTTCCGCCTGTAGGACACGATGTCTATGACGACGTCCTTGTGGAAGGTGGCCCTCCACTCGGCGGCGATGTTGCACACGTGCATCACGGCCTCGGGGTTGTCCCCGTTCACGTGGAAGATGGGCGCGTTCACCACGCGAGCAACGTCTGCGAAAATCAACATTTACATATGCAATAATTCATAGCACACTTCGTGCATACACATAAATCTGATGAAAGTGAAAAAATAAATTTGCAGATAAACACTCGCTACACCAATAAATTAATACGCCCTTCAAACCGTTATCCGTACCCCAATGGTGCATAGGACACTGCACTGAAAGGTGATCAGACCTCTGCTTCAGGTACCAGTCCAGGGTAATATTGAATAAATATTAGAGTGAAAAAAAATCACTAATATTTATTTGACCCCCCTGGGAATTGAACCCATGACCTCCAGAATATTATATTGTTGTATTGTGAAATACAAAAGAGTTTAACCCTTATAGTGCTGAGCTTATTTTCACATATTTTGCATAAATTGCTAATTGCTTTTCATCATCACTACTTGATGAATTTGACATTTTGTAGGTAGAAATAAAAAAACTTTTACTTAAAAAAATACAAAAATCAATGTTAAATGCACAGAAAAATAATTTTAAATGGTTATTTATAAATGTTATTAACTTATTAAAAACGTTATACATGCGCGCGCTAAGACACGTCCGTACAGGTCCATACCTAAATCAAATTGCGCGATAGTCGGTATTCCGACGCACTGCACTTTATACGCATTAATAGAGAGTCCATCTATCGACGGTTCGCACTCCAAGGGTTAAAAATAAAGAGAAAAAAATTCAAACTAAATAAAAAAATTACCCGTGCAGTAAGCTGAGGACCTGGAGTGCCTGGGGTCAGTGGTGAAGCCGATCTGGTTGTTGGCCACAATGTGGATGGTGCCGTGGGTGGTGTAGTCGGGCAGGTCCGACAGATGCATCGTCTCAAACACCACTCCCTGGCCGGCGAAGGCGGCGTCTCCGTGGAGGAGGATGGACATCACCTACAAACACATACACGCAACATTTCAATCCTACAATCCATCAAACAAAATAACAGTACCAAATTTGAAATGACCTCATCTTTGATATTCAAATGTAACTTTAAAATATCTAAATGTAACACCAAACAATACGAGATTTCAAAAAAATGTTTAGGTATGGAAAATTTCAGTAGCTTTCCTTCAGAAATTAAGAAGATAAAAAGATTAATCCACTAACTAAAAAAATAAACAATTAGACAATATATTGATATGTATGTAAGAATGTATATACATACAAATTTGCATATAAATATACGCATGTAAATTTTGTTTTATATAAACTATCATTTAAAATATAACAGTGCAAGTACTTCTCCAAGCACAAGGCGGTCTCTTTTTTGGAGAGTTAAATAACATATATACAATAAGATATCTCAACATAATGAAGAATACGGAACTTGGGTATTTACAGGGCTTACTTAAAAGGGTGAATATGTATAAAGTGATCACTTAAACCGTAATATGACAGGTCGTAAGTCCTGTAAGCACTCAGACTTCCATATTTTCAAATTTGGACACACTGAACATATTTCCTCCGTGGTGAACACGAACATGTTGCCTCTGTGGTGTAATGGTAAGCGTGTTTAGCTACCGTGCTGGAGGTCCCGGGTTCCATTCCCAGAGGGGGCAGAAAAGAAATATTAGTGATTTTACACTATAATATTTATTTCATATTACCCTGGACTGGTCCCTGAAGCGCAGGAGTAATCACCTTGCCTTCATGTAAGTAACGATCAAAATAACACCGCATCAATACGATGTAGTGCCCTATGCACCATTAGGTGTGGATAAGGGGTTATAAGAATAACATATATATTTACAATCAGTAAAGTGTCAGATATAATAAAGCAAAAAATATCAATATTATTTCCATTTCTCATTAGGTCACGTAATAGGCAAGCAAACAATGAGGATGATCACCTTCTTTCCCTCCCCATCTCCCCTGTAGAACTGCTCGGCTCTGGTTTTGCCTTGCACAACGGGATCGACAGCTTCCAAGTGGGAAGGATTAGCGCAAACGGCCAAACGGATGTTCTTATTTGTGACACGGTTCAAACGCTCGATGTAGGTACCCAAGTGGTACTTCACATCTCCGGAGCCCTAAAACCAAACAACACAGACTCATGATGACTTCCTATCTTGTCCACAAAGTAGAGAATGGGAAGCCAAGGTGGTAACTACTTACATCATCGGCAGCTTCCAATCCAGCAAACTGCGTGAAGAGCTGAGGTAAGGGCTTACGGCAGACGTTGGCCAACACATTCAGACGTCCTATAATTCAAATGAAATTGTATACCTCATAATAACAAATCAAACCGAAATTCAAACAGCATTAAAATATAAAACTTGTATAAGACCACTTTTGAGTTTATTATGTTCTAATTTTTGACTAGTTTTGAGAACTACGGATGTCCTCATCAACAGGTAACGAGGTTGATGAGATCATCTGAAGTTATTGAAACTAGTCGTGTTTACATTATTAAACTCATCAGTGGTCTTATGCAGGTTTTATTTTTAATTTATATACTTAAATTATTCCATAAAGTTAGTGCGAAATCAATAAGTAATATAGTAGCATTTATCCATTAAACAGTTGTTGATATGAGTTTAAAAATGATTTAATACCAACCCTATCATGGTGAGCCAATTTTTTTTATAGTTTTGTCATTATTTAAACAGATGTCAATATATTGTAGAAATTATTCAAATTTTAAGCAAAAATTAATTAACATCTGAGTATTCCGTATTAAAAAAATAATGTTTTGAACTCTGGACACCGCCAAAGCATACGTCTGTCCATTATAGTCACACAATAAACATGTTTATGCAGTGATACAGGCATGAGTGTCAGTTGCAATCCAAGGATTAAAGTAAAATAATCACTACGGTTGACAAAAAAACTGATGATATATTTCCTTTTGTGTTACTGTTTGAATTAACATAAAAGCACTACGCAAAATTTACCTCTATGTGGCATTCCCATGACGATGGACTCCACTCCGAGTTTAGTGGAAACATCAATGACTTGTTTCATTGCGGGAATGAGGATTTCACAGCCCTCCAAACCGAAGCGCTTCTCCGACGACCACTTCTTTGCGAGGAATCCCTCAAAGCTACAATTCAAATAAACATATTATAAAGTACGATTGGGGTAGGGGAAAGCTCAAATCAATATGGGAGATGTAGCAATATGTCGTTACCCCGTGGCTCTCGTGAGTCGGGCGAGAATGAGTCTCTTCTGGTCGTTGCTCATCTTGGTGATTCCGGGAGTCTCCAGCCGCTGCCTGATCCAGTTGCACTGCTCCAGAGAGTTGATGAACATGAACTCCACGCCGATGTTCTTGCAGTATGCCGTCTCCAATCTCGTCAGAATCTCCCTAAACATACACACAGAATTCTGACATTTCTCGAGACCCCTCTCGATACCAAAGAACGTTGAAATATTATTTAATAATTACCTCAGCGGAAGAGCCTTATCTTTGTCTCCACCGATAAACGTTGTGGAAGGTAACTTGAACACTCTATCCATGTCGGCTTCCTCTACACAACACAAAAGTCCAATTAATACAGCTATAAGTACATACACATCAAAATCGACAACTTCTTCCCTATCTAAATATGTACCACAAATATCTAAATAAATCTACAAAAAATATAAAAATTAATAAACACATATTTTTTTAAATTTTTATATAAATGATAAATTACGTTATGTTTGCATATAATAAAATATATTTTGTATTATTCAAATATCATCATTCACTTTAAGAATGTGATAATAATTTTTAGTATTACCAAATATCAATGCCGGAAAGCAGAAATGCATTTTTTTTAACATTAAATTATTAATATTAAAAAAAAATCTTGCAATAAAAAGATCCGTAATCAGGTTACTGATTTGCAGAATTTGAAAGACGCAAACGATGTTGTTTTTTTTAATTATATTTTTTAAATGTAATTAAGTAAGTACATATAAAGATGATTAAATATCTTTGATGATTGGCTACTGCTATAGCTTAATAAATCACTTCAAAACATTTCCACTTTCCAGTGTCAATAATATACAAATACTACATATTATATGATATATCTACAGTGCTGTAAATGATGAGTGATAATGTAAATATATATAAATATATATTTTTTTTAATAAACATGAATAACAAATCAAATAAGCATAAAATAATCTGAATTCATTATAAGAAAAAATATATTAAAACAGTTTTATCATACGTGAAGTGAGGTAGGCATTTTTCTTCTATAAAAAAACTTAAAATACTGCAAAAAGATGCAACGGGGATTACTTCAGGACCCATTAGCGATATTATTTTGTATGAATATATATGCGATTATAGAGGTTGTGAATGTTTAGCGCATCCGGTATTGAAACCAAATAAACGATAACTCCGATACAGTGTGGCTACATGCGGTTAATTGAATCACCATCATGAAACTGCTCTCCTTCATTTATTTACAATACCAACCAAAAATACCATTAATGACTTGACTTACCGTACAAAACCAAAGCTTAATCATTTACAAATGTTTCTTGTCATTTAGCAAGTGCAGATTGAACCCGTTGCATATTAAAAATTAAATATATTATTTCGAGAAATATTTTTTTTTTGTGTTTTGATCCACTCACATTTTTATCAACCAACTAGTTTCGGCAACAACCTGTTGCCCTCTTCAGGGTTTAATTCATGTCATAAATTAAACCCTGAAGAGGGCAATAGGTTGTTGCCGAAACTAGTTGGTTAGTAAAAATGTGAGTGGATCAAAACACAAAGTATTTTTATTTCTCGAAATAATATATCAATATGATCCACAAAGTTAATGCTTTCAATATTCAAAACATAACAATCAAATAGATCATTCTATATACAGCAACATATATATCATTCATTACAATTCGAAAAAAATGCACACATAAGCTTGAGATATAATAGGAAATATTTCAATGACTGTGAATTTAAAAAATATATATATTTTCTAAATTTATCACCACTCTATAAAAAGTATTCAAGAAAAGTAAGTTGCCATAATGAATAAATTAATGTTTAATTTGAATTTTATACAACTTAAATTTAACAAACACTTTTTATTCAAAATATAATCTTATTTGTATTTTCACCTATTAGAGAATGTCAGTAGTTCTCAAAACTAGTTGTGCTTATATTAATAAACTCAATTATTAATTTATTTTATACTATATAATTGATCAGACACACATATTCTGCATTTATTTAAATTAGTATTGTGATTGAATAGTAATGATGGATGTTAATTGATGATTTTTTCCCTCTGTTATATGAGCAAACAATTGAAATAATATATTTTTTAAATGAAATTAAAAGTAAATATTACAATAGCAATAAGGAAAGCGAAGAGGGTTATTGGTGAGCCGATGAAATTGAATAACATACATTATACCAAATAGTGGGTAAATTTACCGCCAAGCTCTACTTTACCCAAGCCATCAATTTCCAGTCCACAAATTTCTTTATGGTGAGTTGCCAATAAAAATTAGGTATTTTTGCGAAAGTCAACAAGCTCATTCGTAAGGAGAGTTACTAAAACCCTGACTGGTGAAATTTGTGGATCCCACCATTCCATAAAATGATAAAGTGCCCATCCCGATGCTAAAATGCAATGAATGATTTGGTATTCTTACTGAAATATTCAATTCGTCTCAGATGCAGTTCCATCTTCTGTCGTTCTCGCGGACGGTCTCCAAAACAAACAAAATAATACTAAAAAATTGTCAAACAAGTAAAGCGGAAATTCTGCGCGAATCTCCAACAATGTTAACACAAAATCAAGATCTAGGGTGAGATGGCATGCACGCATCAAAAATGGGTCAACACTGGCTGAGAAAATAATGAAAAGTGCGGGAAATGAGACTCTGAGGGGAATATATGTGTAAAAGTGAGTGTGTTGTGTTTTCGGCGACATCTTGGGGGGAGAATGTAGTTTTGTCGGTGTACGAGATGAGAGATGGATCGGGGGCTAAGGGGCCTTGTAGACTCTTACCGAAGCGATAACTGGAGTAGACAAGTTCCTGGGGGGGCCTTTCTTCCAGATCTGCGGCTGAAATTTCCAGCGGGTCTAGCTTGGCTATGTGGTGGCCACGAATCTGTTTTTGTTTATTATTAATATTATGTTAATTCAACAGCAATAAGCAATGTCAGTTTGTCATAATCATATTTCTCCGATTGTTTCATAGACAATATTGTTCGAAAAGGCTTTCTTGTTAATTTGAGAAAATTATTATAGAAAGTATAGAGTAACCTTACATTTGTGTACATACAAATATTAACATTGAAATTCATGTGAGAAAGTGTAGTATGTTTATCAGAGACGGTTACACATCCAAAAACACACAATTTAGTAAAGGCGTCTACTAATCACACAGGGAATGTTACGGGTGTTAGGTAACGCGACTTCATTATTTTCAGTTAAATGATATAAACATTTCTTACCAATTACATGAATACAAATAAAAAATGCAATTAAAAAACAATCCAACCATTACTCTATGGCTACATTTTTATTGTACTTCTACCAATTTCAAAAAGGCAAAATTCAATAATATAATTTAATAGTACCATCATTTTGTCATACAGAAAATTAAAAAAAATTAATTGATCTAAAGTTTGATAACCGTATCAATACTGGGCATTAAAAAAAATATGAACACTTTTATCCAAAAAAGTAATCCATTTTCTGTTGCTTGGTAAATTTATAAGAATATATATAATTAATAAAAAAAATTACGATATTAAAATTGTACTGACGTAAAATAGAAAATAAATTATACTAACATATAGATCTGTACAATATACATTCTTGTGTGTGTGAGTTCATAGTATTTCATTTAATAATGAAATTAATGACTATTCATATCCAAATCAACATCTACATATTTTGAGATTTTTTAGTGTTCTATTATTTATTTTTAAATTCACTACTTCACAAGTTTCCTAAAAAACTATATATGTAGACAGATCAGAAATGTTGTAATGACTTTTGTGCAGTAGAGACAACAGCTGTGGATTTTTTTGTTATTCATAAATAATTTCAATCAATTGATAAGTCACATTGTTTTACTCAATAGACGGATTCAGAAAATCTTTTATGAAATCACTTACTAACAAGAACGAAACAAAATACAATAAAACATTTTTTTGATAAATAATAATACAGAATGTTATCACAAAACAAGTATTATACATGTTAAATGAGTGACACAAAACTACAAACAAACAAAACCAAACATAAAAAATATATAATTGAAATACCGTAAATCAGCAGTGTGTTTATACTCTGACCCCCTCATGGTTCCACTACTTGTGGTATAAGCACGTTCTAATGGTATAATAAACCTTACCTCAGTTTCAGCTTCTTTCTGAATAATACGGTCGTACGAACCAATCGATGAGTAAACATTCACAACCATATCCATAGTGATACAACACTAGTCTCACAATTGGCCGCACTAGCGACCGCCTAACCGACCTAACCTAATAATGTACATGAAAAATGCCTTTTCTTATCTCTATAACCTATTCACTTGTGGAAGCGTGAAAAGCTAATATGATACAGAAAATAATGCAAAGGAAAGAGAAGGTAAAAAGCGAAAAATATATGAAAAGGGTGAGCGTATGTACATAAAAAAGCTCACGTAATTCAATTCAGGAAGGTGGAACAATGTTTTACACATAAAATAATATAGATAATTTAATAAATATACAGAATAACACATTCACTTGTCATTGGGAATATTCAATTATGCATATATGTATAATATTGTTACCATTAAAGTTACTAATAGAAAGCGAGAAATTATAGACATAAATATATAAATATTAGCATCACGCTGCGATAAACTGAAGCAGTCATTTTTATAACTTGAAAAATAACTTTGTTATAAAGTTATAAAATAGAAAATCACAAAGTCACAAATGTTTTATACATTTTCAACCACATTTTAAAGTCAACCTTAAATGGGAATGTTAGAATACTATGTATTATAATTGAATTACTTACATCAGTTTTCGCAGTATGAATACCATATCATTTATATGATATAAATTAATAATATATTAACAAAACCTCGTTGAACATTTTAAACCCGTAGTTTAAAACTATACATTAAAAGTCATTATATTTCATGTGGCATTTCTATTAGAAGTTAAATTTCAATTGTCCCCGGTAAATGCAACAATTAGTGAGGTGTATCATTCAAGTTTCTCAATGAATCGTTTATCTCGTGATATTTTTTAAACATTTTCAACTGAAAAGCCACATTCTCGAGTTGTCATAGTTTCAAACTAAGGTTGAGTTTTGGCAAATACATGTTACTGCAGCGGCACACAGTTCACTTAAATTAAGGTGAGATAAAAGCAAGAATGTATATGACATACAGTTTCTAAAACCACTTAAATGTAATAAACTAATTTTCAAAAATTAAAATACCAAAACTATTTACAGGTTGAAATGATATTTAAATTTAAATGATTTTTCGAAAACTTATCACAGCAAGTCCTTCTATTTACACAAGTCCAAGAAAATTTATTTAAACATTTTATATAATTTTGAGATGAGATGATTAGATGCTTCAATCCCAAATATGTACAATGTAAACATCCTAATATGAACAGCATTGAATTGCTAGTGAGTAGAATGAATCAATTGAGAAAAAAGTAAAAAATTAAGAGAAAAATCATTAAAACAATATTATTTTTTGATCATCTACTGGAAACATAAGTTCCAACTCTAGAATGATTATTTATGCAGTAATTTATTCAAGCGGGATAACAAATTAATATTGTTAAACATAATCATGTTTCTACATATTGAATACATTCCAACAAAAGGATTTAAAAAAAATTATTAAATAAAATTATGGGGAGACAAAAATTCATCGGTGTTATGGACAAATCACATGTATTAGTGATGCCGACCCTCCCACATTTACATACTAGTAATTCTCTCATATGTTTTGACTTGTAATAATCTGGTATGTTTTGCACGAGTGCACGACGGACATGGGAGATGTTGTGTAAATAAAAGGAGGTTGCGAAGTGGCAGGAATGTGTGCATACCGAACTGCATGTACTGGCGCACCACGGCCTCCGAGGCCAGCGCCTTCCCGGCCACCGACACATCCTTCTCCGCCTGCTTGATGCCCAGAGGGTCCAGGTCCGCACCCAGGTGCCCGCGAGACTACACCACACTTCCCTTAGAGCCCGCTCTCCTTACCTCCACCACTCGCCACACACCGCACACACCGCACACACCACACACAACGAGCTAGACAAACGACCGGAGCGCTGCCGCAGCAACGAGAATGCTGTAGGTGGAATTTGAATCTCATGCTTTGGAAAATATTAATGTTTTTAAAATTTACATTTGGTAAGCACTCTTAGAGTAAAATGCAGCTTTATTCATATGTCAAAGATTTAAAAAAAAATCTTTTAACAGTTTCTGGTATTATATTTGCAATTCAATTATAATTGCTAATCTGCTTTGGATTTTTAAAAAGGAATAATCCGTAAAATTTGTACTACAGATAGGAAAGTTAGATGCATAATGTACACCACACACACCACAACACCCGGACTGATTAAAAATAAATCTTTCTTTATCAAATTTATTTTGAAATTGGCGGCAATCGAACCTGTGATGCCAGTTTAGAAGTCGAGCGTTTACCCAACTACACCACGGCGCCTGTTTCAACTTGCATAATTATTTTTGCAAAAAGAAAGGCTGATAAATTACAGGTTTAATTGTATTTTTGAAACTTATACCTATTCTTTTACAATATAAACATTTACTCTCAGGTTCAAAGCAATTTACTCGTCAAGAATAAGGAGTACATATAATAGATTTCATAGATCGGAGTTTAGGCTTCATGCACTCTTGTAGCACCGACATCATCAGGTAGGGGAGAAGGTCCGCTCTGATTTTGAGTGATTTAAAAAATTCTCAAGCGATGATAGGCAAAAACTAACTTGAGATTCAAATTAGCTAAGAAGACTGTTCAAATCTAAAAATACAATAATGATGTCAGCCTGCGCAATTAATTTTATTATAACAATAAATAACAAAAATTATTAAATTAAATTAATATTTATTGATAAAATTCCAAAGAACTAGAATGAGAGAGACATTTTTTTTACTCAGTTGGCACCCTCCAGTTGTTTATTGAACTCATTGCACACACCACAACACACTCATTACTTATTACAATCATATAGCAGGGATCGGAGAAAACAAACTTTCGAAAACTAAAATAATGCTTTCAATTAGCTGCTGTGCCAATACAAACAGGATGGTCACACAATGTCATTGCACAATTACCTAATAACCGTCATCGGTTAATATGTATCATGCAACATTATAAATGTTTCATAAAATGGTATTTCTATAAAATCATTTGTACCAACACGATTATATTTTTATTAGAAAGCTATTAGTATCGTCCGTTTTACAGTCTGTTGTTTGGCCATCACATGGCATTATTCCAAAAACTAATATGCAAAGTGCGGTGGCTGTCATTTTCTTGCGACGCAAATGATTTCAAATTTTATAAATACATTCACCTAAAATTGAGATAATTTACTTTATTTATTACTGTAAAATGTATGAGATTTCAATTTGATATTAAATAAGTAGTACTGTAGAACCCTTCTAACTCGTCACCTTTGAGAATGTAGATTGAATTATGAGGAAATTAAAGAAAAATATGAATTTAAAGTTAAATAAAGAATCTCTCAACTCAAAACTGACTACATATATGTACTGTTCCCTCAATTATAAACAGTGCAATAAACTGCACAAAAACCGTTATTACTATTAAAAAAGAGTGATACAATAATCTTCCTCTAACCCTTATCCGCACCGAATGGTGCATAGGGCACTGCATCGTATTGACGCACTGTTGCTTTGATCGTTACTTACATGAAGGCAAGGTGATAACTCCTGCGCCAATAGGTACCAGTCCAGGGTTATATTAAATAAATATTAGAGTGTAAGATCACTAATATTTATTTTCACCCCCCCCCCTGGGAATCGAACCCGGGACCCCAGCACAGTAGCTAAACACGCTAACTATTACACCACGGAGGCGGACGAACAATACAATAATACATATAAAAATAGAAGATAGCTTATAGTACAAAATAACATAGAAAAATGTCAGTTAATGTTCCAACAAGTTTATCTGGAGTATGGTAGGATCAACCAGAATAACGGATCGTCCGAGGGCGGACAAGAGGGGTTCTATTGTATATCTTATCAGCCGTGATAACATCGATCATACTTCACTTTTGCAATACCCATTAAACCATCCATTCACACTTCACCCCCACAACATAATGTAACATAACGCATAAAAAACATCGCACAAAATTCTCAATATTGGTAGTCCTAGGAGAGGTATGTGCAGTGACGAGTTAGTTGGGGGCAATGTGAACGGGCTCCATATCAAGCAAAAACACCTGCGGTCTTTGTTATAAAATAATGTTAAGTTTGTAATCCTGATCAATGAAGGTATTACACTAGCATACACTTAGTGTAGGGAAAGGAATAGCACTAATCTCAACATTGACAACAAAACGAAACAACAAAAAATTAAATTTAAAAAAACAAATGCAGTAGACTTTAGATTTACCGGGATCGATAATACCGAGAAGTGACGTAACTAGGATGCTTAAAAATTCAAACGCATGTTCTTACAAATTTTTAAATGTACAAAATAATATTACATAATTTAAAAGAAAGATTCTGTTTGTGTTTGTTTGTGTCGTAATGTCCACAATTATTATTAAAACAACTGTCAACCGAGTTCTGTATTGGATTTATATGAGGTCATGTAAAACAAATACATTTGCGATATTTACAATATTGCAAATTTACATTTTTATGTATGTACCAGAAATATCAATAATAATATCAAAAAGCATCTCAGTTTAGCATTCTAATGCATATTTTTTTTATAAACTTTTATACTTACAAACGATGAACATATTAATAAAATTAGACTCAATTTTTTAAGCAAAAGTAGATTACAATGAATCAATTTTCATGAATGTACTACAAACTTTAAAAAATGACAATTTCCTCTACCAATTCAATTTCATGCAAAATATTCTTTCTACTATTCCGGTAAATCCACAGTCGTAAATACAGAAGAAGCTTGCTAGGTATCCGATAAAAAAAAAGACATGAATCGAAGAAAAAAATGCAATATGTAACAAGCACAACGAAAACAACTTTGAAATAATGAGCTTTTCCTGTATATATATTTTTTAAAGACGTGACTTTAAATGGAATCAAATTATTATAGCATCAAGTATAAACCTAGGTCACTAAATCCTTAGCATATCAGGCTAATTACAACAAATCTAATAAATAAAAAGTGGGAGTTTATATGCTGATATTAATTTAGAGAGGGAACATATGAAATACTAAAAAATTAACCAAACCTAATAAAAGTGTTAATGAAAATAAACATAAAATAAATCCATGGTACATATTACCATTAATCATATTTAATTAAATTTATTTCACATAGTCATAATATTAAAAATAAGGCAATGTTTTACATAATAAGGAATACGTACCATAAACGTACATTACGTTTTTAATTTCAACAAGATATGAATTCGATTAGTTTAGTTTGATCATTATAATGTAAAATTCCCGGTACCTGTTCAAAAGGTTAGTCTTATGCACTACAGTGAAACCTTAATTTGATGTTTTTTCGAGGAACCAAAAAGTTAAACAGCAAATAATTTTTTTTTACATCATATTAAGAAAATATATAAAAAAAATATTACCCTAAAAAATAATGTTTTTTTTCCATGTATTTAGAGAGATACAACAAGTAAAGTTTTATCTTCGCAAATGTAATTTTTTTATTTGTTAATATCGATTAACGTAAATAGCACAGCGTTATTTGACATTTCTACATTGGTCACATACATATATAAAATGGTTTAAAAATAGATTTAACGGTGTGATTTTTTAAACAGAAAAAGGATTGGTTTAACATGACATTAGTTGGCATTAGCCGTACAAATATATTTATATATTTTTTTTTTAAACCCTTATCTGCACCCCAATGGTGCGTAGGGCACTGTGTCGTATAAACGCAGTGTTATCTTGATCGTTTACACATGAAGGAAAGGTGATTAGCCCTCCGCTTTAGGTACCAGTCCATGGTAATATTGAATAAATATTACAGTGAAAAAATCACTTATATTTACTTTACCCCCCCTTGGGAATCGAACCCGGAACCTCCAGAACGGTAGCCGAGCGTGCTGTCCATTACACTACGGAGGCGGACTATATATTAGAATATAAAAGAATATTTTTTTTTATTTATTAGAATATAAAAAAGTAGAAAAATCACAATTTTTGGAATTTGTCGATGTTATATGAAGATTCAAGTTCCGAATTTGGGTATTATTTGAACGAAACAAAATAAGACTTAAAAAAAGTTAAATTGAGGTTTCACTGAATTTAATTTAAATGCTTTTAATCAATTAAATCTATATTTTATTTATTTAGATGAAAGGGGAGGGAGACAATAAAATCACATTTGTCCTAACAGCGACCAAAAAAGAATATGAAATTCACCAAACAAAAGAGTTTACGAATTAAGAAATGATTCTCCTTCAAAAGAGTAATCTATGTACAGTCCAATATCGGTTATAGTGAGCGAAAGCCAGAATGTTTTCAGCGCATATACTGTAGTAATCATGCAATCATGTAAGCATTTTAAATTAATGCTCAATTAGAATAATTACTCCGTAAAGCTCACAAGTTTATGGGGATCAAACTCAATGGGATATTGTAATATTGATCTTTTACAACCACTTCTCGCCTGGAAAGCGATTATTTACATATCTGGAATATTAAATGTATTTTTGCGCAGATTAGTTCGGGTGATTCATTGCTGGCCTTACCAATACTGTGAAAGCTTGGAAAACTGGAACTATTATAAAAATATTACAAAATACTGGCACTTGCAATTTTAAAAAAATATACAAAACTTGATCATTTCAAAATTTCAGAGGATATTTCTATAGAAACTGATTGCATTCACTATTTTTGTTTAACAAAAATGTGCAGCAAAAACTTAAAATTTCTTCCAAAACATTACAGGGTATTTATAATTTTTTTTATTTATCTATTTTTTTTAATATTTTTGGTATTTTTGTCCCTTTGCTTTCGAATTAACGAGCTTTAAGAGTATTTTTTTTTAACATTCTTAATACCTGATTGTTTGAAATAATTTATATTTATTCCCACATAGTATAGCTACATGCAGTACAGTTTCATAACCACTGTTATGGTGGCCCGATAAATGGTTTTATCTAATTTACGGAATTATTAAACATCCTATGTTATAAAGATATACAAAATGTAAAGGAGTACTACCACCCTGTCTACCCCGGATGATGGATTTCCGTGTTTAAAAGGGGGTTACTGACTAAGTGAGCGGAGCGGAGAGAGCTATTTCTTCACATTCTGTTGACCGTATTCTTCAAATCTGTCTATCCGTTCATTTTTAACCTAAATCATCTAAATGCCATAAGATGTCGGGTTCGGCTTTTTAGCACACCGGATACAGAACGATGATTTCAGACGAGTGAGGACAGGATATAGGGAATGATGATCCATTTTTTCATATTTTTTATCTGGACTTTTATTAAACAAATAAAACGTTTAACAGATTTGTAGAATAGGGCGTATAAAAAAATATAAGAAATTATGCATGCCGAATAAATGAAAATGTTTTGAGAGGCCCCGGGGGTGGGAAGCAAGCAGAACCCTCCAAAAACGTATTCTTTTTCCCGCATCCATTTCGCGGATAGCTTTTGCGAGTAAACTCGACATGCGACAGTTTTCTTATGACGGCGTGTAATGCATTTCTTATAGACGGATAAATGGAAACATGGGGAAATGGAAACACGGACAATGTAGCGTGGACATACTCGGATCCAAAACACAATTACACATGAGGGGGCATGATATAAACCTGCGAAACTGTCCTCAGAATGACAGAGCTTACATGGTTACGATATTACAAATTGCGGGCCCGAGTCGCAATGAACTGCGTATCCAAGGGATGTTCTATTATCTGCTGGAAGATGACAAACAAAAACAGAATATACAAGTACACGTTTACCTCGGCGTTGCTCGGCGGTCCTTACACGGACGTAGCTTCTATGGGCCTATGTGAAATAGGTTCACTAAAAACTAACAGTGTACTGTTCAGAAAGGGGACTAGCGGATGCAAGTGGATCTCGCTGTGAGCGGTGGATGGGATATTGTAAGATTCACCTGGTAGCTTCTTATGATGGCCTGCACAGCGAGATGGTCATCGATGATTTTCTCATTCACTGGGGAACCTACAATCACAAAACATTTTTATATATCATTATACATACCTACCTACATGCGCTTGATAGAAATTGTTTAAAAGACAAAAACACACTTCTAAAATTGTATTTGTAGAAAGCCCATTTTATTTTAATCTACATAATATATAAAACCTTTTGATGACTACAACATTTTAAAAACTTTATCGTTATTTGCTTCTTTAAATGCAAAAATATATTTGGCAAAAAAATTCAATCCCTGCGGCTTTAAATTACAAAAAGGAGCAACTTCACTACTTAAATTTTTCAACAAAAATACTATCAATAAAATACCGTCATGACAAAAACTTAGTGTTAATTTTTAAATGACGAGCTTTTACTGTATGTTTTTTTGAAAATTTTGTCACTATACCTCGGCTAATTTAGATTTTCTTGCCAATTATTTTTTGGACTTTTTTCTGCAGATAGTAGAGTAAATATAGTGAAAGGTAGATATGAAAAATAAATATTTGTCAAATATATTAAATGAAAACTAAAATATGTAAAAAGATACAAAATTTTGAATACCAAATATTTTTTTTTGTAATTTACATATCGGCCTTGATTGATATTGTAACAGAGTTATGATGACAAGATGACAGAAGCAACAGACCTGAAAGAGAGTGTGACCCGAATCCTCCCGCGGGCACGAGAGCCGAGAGGGGCACGGTGTTGCGAGGGGGAGCGGCGAGGCCGGGCGGGGCCTGGTACGCGCTGCCCGGGGAAGCCCCGCCGGCAGAATTCCGGAAGAAGGCATCCCAAGACTGGAATCATTCATTCATATTATTATTAGCCCTTTCCCGTCCCCCAAAATTAAAAAAAAAATCTAGGTAGCAGTTACATTCCTATTGGAAAAAAAATCTTTTGTCCTCTGCTCCACATACTGTTGTAATAGATACGAGTGACAAAAATGTAAGCTTGGAATTTAAATGAATAATACTAATGATGAAAAAAATGACGAATAACATCCGACATGGGACCTAAGAGCAAAAAATCGATGTCGAATGAGATTCGACATTGGACTAGCAAGGGTTAAATATATTTACAACATTTTGAGCGTGTCCAAATACTTTTTCACAAATCTGAGTTTTTTTTTACATTTCATTATTTTTAGATGTCTCTAGTAAACTATACTGAGTTTGATCAATATATCTAGAAGTATCAAGAATTTAAGTAGTGTGGTCGTCAATCATTGGTAAAATTGGTGAATGATAAAGTGGGTAAAGTGATCACTTAAACCAGCCTACAATGATCGTAAGCCCTATAAATGACATATTGTTCTCCATATATGTTGAGATGTCGGAAATGATTAAATATACTTTGATCCAGAATGAGAGAAAACAATACATATAAAAAGAAAACAATTATCAAAAAAACTTGAAAACACAAATTTATCTTGTCTTATCACTCGTTTTTAACAGCTTTCTTTATAAGATTATAAACAATATGGACATAGTGATTATTATTTTTAATATCAGCAGTTAAACTGTCATTAAATCATAAAATAATTATTAATGCAATTTATGATCACATGGATTTGGAACGCACAGAAATAAAAAGATTAAATTCAGCTATGTTTTCATTTCCCCATTATTCTGGCATATACCCACACGGTATAGGGTTTAAGCATTTTTATATTCTCTGTATTGTGCACCTATTAATCTTGCTACCTTTTTACTAATTCAAAATTCAAAACTGTTTGCAGTTAGATATGATGCAAATAAAAAAGGATTAAATTAGGGTTATAAGTGATATGAACGATTTTACTAATACAAAAAATTTACTACGCACAACTGATCAAGTTAGAAGTACAAAATTTTTAATAGTTTTTCGGGCATCTGCCAATAGGTGAAAATACATATCATGAAAAAATTATTAACTTCGGTCAGAAACACAAACCTATTTTTTTCACAATTTTCTCAATGGATGGCAGTTCCAATTTAATTACGAAAGCAGAAAGATATAAATACAACTAGAATTAAAGTGAAATGCATATTCCATAATGGACAGAACAATGAACATTACACATTGCATAATGCGATCACTTAAGGCAGCCAATGCAGAATCATGAGCCCCGTGAATACCCAGATTTCCCCATACCTTTGTATAAAAATATGCTTCACTTCTGTTGAGAGATCTAAAGGTGGGGACTGACCGGAGCATTTCCTCAAACAAATACAAAAAAAGATCCCACAAAGGCATGGCCTGTGTGTGGGTATATAATATAATTTAGGTGATAGTAAAGGGCACTGGCAAGAATACAATAGGTATTATAAGTACCGAATTCACACACGTGTTTGGGCAGAAGAGTCTGGAGGCAGTTTGTGGACTCCATGCTCACCGCACAGATAAGGGCAAGAATACATTTGAAGAAGGATACTTACAGCGTGAACGGACTTGGGATCAGCGAGCCAAGCGTTGTACATGTCCTCTACGTACGCTCCGCTGGACCCATTGAGGAAGGGTTCGGTGGCGGCCGCCGAGGCGTGGCGGCGCGGGCTGAAGGTGGCCGTGACACATGGTGCCTGAAACAATCAAATACCACACTTGACGCAAACCTACACTACGCTAAGAGAGCTTACATCAACAAGTGCTTCCCACTTCTTTTGAATGTGAGCCAATAGAACTTTTTTTAAATTGTACACTCTTGAAGTTGAATGAGTAGCCACGCCAATTATTTATTGATGCTTTTGCTAAATTCAGCAAAAAATTGTCAAATTGTCTATTGTCAAATTAAACTCTTATCCGCACCCCAATGGTGCAAAGGGCACAGCATTATACAAACACAGTGTTATCTTGATCATTAACACACGAAGGAAAGGTGATCAGCCCTTCGCTTCAGGTACCAGTCCAGGGTGAAAAAATCACTTATATTTATTTGACCCCCCCTGGGAATCAAACCCGGGACCTCCAGAACGGTAGCCTAGCGTGCTGCTACCGTTACATTACACTACGGCGACGGACGTTTTTTTTGTATAGGCAGGTTCTTCTTTTTAAGAAGGAAAAACCAGTTAAAACTGTCCCAATCTGAACATACTATAAACGTTGCAAAGAATATATGAAATGTAACCTGCGATGGAGTTTTGTTGAGTAACCAGGAAGCGAATGAGTTGTTGCCATTGCCAAGTCTGGGAGTGAGCTGATTAAGCACCGTGCGCGCGCGATGCATCCTTACTCACTTCAGGGCCACTTCCTCGATCTTGATTCTGCACAAAATCACTACATTAGCTCATACTCACAGCGTCATATTTTGGTGAAGAAAAGTCATATCTTCAAACCCTTACAACAAGACATTTAATGACATTGATATTTTTGGAAAAAACATAGCTACAATTAAAAAAGAGGTTAGTAGAAAGTTGTCATGCTCTGTTTACTCTCCACCAATGACCTAGTTAGGTTATGGGTGGGGAGGGGGGTGAACCACTCTTATTAATTCCTGTCCTTTCCTTTTCCTTCCTGCAAAATCTATTTTTCATACCATAATACGACACAAGACACTCCCACTCTTTTATTTATTTTTTTTTATCTCTTGATGTGTTTGATCGTTATTATAACATAAATGTGGAATTGTGTAATTGGCTTTTTTTTTTATTAATATAACTATTTTTTATTATATACTTTTACTAAATGTAAAGCTGTACAATTCCCAAATAAATAAAATAATAAAAATAAATAAAAAAAACCCTTGTTCGCACTCCAATGGTGTATAAGGCACTGCATATAAACGCAGTATTATCTTGATCGTTAACACATGAAGGAAAGGTGATCAGCCCTCCGCTTCAGGTCCCAACTAGTCCAGGGTAATATTGAATAAATATTAGAGTGAAAAAATCACTTATATTTATTTGACCCCAGTGATACAATAATCTTCCTCTAACCCTTATCCGCACCGAATAGTGCATAGGGCACTGCATCGTATTGACGCACTGTTGCTTTGATCGTTACTTACATGAAGGCAAGGTGATAACTTCTGCGCTAATAGGTACCAGTCCAGGGTTATATTAAATAAATATTAGAGTGTAAGATCACTAATATTTATTTGCCCCTTCCCCCTTGGGAATCGAACCCGGGACCTCAGCACGGTAGATAAAAACGCTAACCATTACATATAGGCGGACCACCATATATGTAATATATTGATTACAATACATAAAACGATTTATATTATTTTATTTATTGTTTCTAAAATTAATTAAGCAATCAAATAGTATGTTGCTCTAATGCGTTATTTGATTTGAATGGTATGGAGATCCACTACAGCTTAATGTCATCAGGTACGACCAATTACAACGCATAATATTTTTTACTAGCCATAATGTTCAATTACGGATCGAGTCAAATATGTAATATACCAGAATAAACGGATCCCGACGAGGACTGGGTAAATACATAGCTTTAGGCTTTTTAGATTGATTTTGAACATACTATTGACCCGTATGACACATGTAATCTCACATAATACCAGAATGTTATCTGGTTGACATTTTCTTACTACAGTCCATGATTAATACAGATAACAATTAATAGTATTACATTACATTGGTATTCTGACAATATTATGAAAGTGATACGGGCCACTGAAATGAATTTCTAACTAACCGTCATGCTGCATTCCACAGGGGTAGGCAGAGAGAATAGAATGCCAAACAGATATGATATTGAGTCAGGAGAGCGTCGATTTTATATAAATCTCTCATCTCTCTTCCTTGCAGAAAGTTTAGTAAGAGTGAGGCTGAGACACGCGATATGAAATCACGGGTGGGTATAACTGTATAATCCATTTCTTGTACTCTGATTGGCTGTGAATATCCACCGAACTTTTCAACAAGCGTGGAAGATAATTTTAAATTTTAAATTTAAACCAAATCCCATCAGTTTTAAGTTTCACTAAACAATTTAGGGCTCAAAATGGACACCAGAAATTAACTAAACTAACCAGAGCAAATTTTAAAAAAGGTAATGATTTATAATTCCAATCTTAAAAATCTTGTAAACTAAAGATAAAAATATAATTATAATTTTTATATCTTATAATTTTTTTTTAAATAGAAGATATAAAAATTCTTAAGAAAAAAAATAATGCCCATTACATATAAATCTTGAAAAAAATTATAAAAAAAACACTATTATACCATTAATCATATAAAACATTAAACCTTGAGTGTAAGTCCCTCTCCAAGCGCAAGAGCTCAGTCTCTTTTTTGGAGAGGCACAGCGAATCTAAAACTATAAGTTTGCCATATGTATAAATGTTTAGAAATTGTATTATATTGTACTTAAAAATTTAACTATATTAAATAAATAAATAAAAAATAAAATAAATAAAATAATATTTGAAGAAATTTTACAAACCATGTATACAAGTATTTTTTTTTCTTCTTCTTATACATTAAAAGCCCTAATTTTACCAATATAAAAATTATAATATTAAAATAATATTCAGGGGTACAATGATTGATCTATTTACCTCTATAAATGATTTTATAGAATTCAGTCAGTTCACCATTTTTTTATGTATACAACTTCTTTTTTTCTTTATAAATCTAAATTCTTAATTTAGAACCAGCAGATTTTCCTCTACCAGAGATAATATATTTGTAAATTGATTCGGCAGTCTATATTTTCAAACATTCTTCACCTCTTCTCACACACACCCACCAATAAGTGTGACTCCTGACCTAACCATGCCAAGTCTCAGTACCTTTCACATATCGGTGTGATTTTTCGGTACGTTTAATGCCAGGTTGAAAGCCCTGGTATACTCAGACTTCCATCTTCTTTCAAATAAAGAAGAACGATAGATGTTTCATATCATCTATCGTTGTTGAGATACCTATCATAATGACATCTCATTCGTAGGGTGAATAATACATATATAATAAATAATAAATATTGAGATTAATAACAACATTTTGAGTGTGTCCAAATACTGGTTCACACAATCTGGATTATCTCCAATTACAGGAGTTATTTTCAAATTATTTTTTGACATCTCATCAAAGATGAAGAAGAATATGGAAGTCTGGGCATTTACGGGGCTGACGACTTCTAAGAATTTGAGTAGTGTGGTTGTCAATAATGGGTAGAATTGGTGAATGTTACACGTGTGTAAAGCGATCACTTAAACCAGCCTATGACAGTCGTCAGCCTTGTAAATGCCCAGACTTCCATATTCTTCTTCATCTTTGATGAGATGTCAAAAAATAATTTGAGAGTAATAACAATGGCTAGGGCACTCGGGGCTCCCTTCCGGTACTCGTACAAGTTTGTACATGCTACCTGGAAGGTAGCATGTACAAACTTGTCCCTGCAGAGCAACTTTCTAAATATTGTAAAAACAAAAAATCCTCTTTTTGAATAAAACATTTACGCTTACTATAAATAAAATCATTGTCAAAATAATTGTCCCCGTCCGTGGTGTAATGGTTAGGGGGGGGGTGAAATAAATATTTGTGATTAATCAAATATTTATTTAATATTACCCTGGACTTGTCTCTGAAGCGCAGGAGTGATCACCTTGCCTTCTTGTAAGTAACGATCAAGATAACACTGCATCAATATGATGCAGTGCCTTATGGACCCTTGGGTGCGGATAAGGGGTAGAAGAATAAATAAAATATTATCCTCAGTGTAATTAATAAAATTATCACTAAAAGTTTTTTTGTTTTTAAATTTATAAAACTGCTGATATTTCAAAATTATTGTCATTCCTACATGTGCAATTAAAAAAATATATATTTGATTTTCTAGTGACATGACTTACTTTTAGTTAGACAGACACGTGAGATTAAACAATAATTCCAAAGGCCGTGTAACTGTGACAAGGTCTCCCCACTTTCACTGCTGAATCACAACTAACAGTTAGCAGTGGCCAATACCAGTCAATACCCAACACAGATATTGTTCAAGGCCACTTTTCTTACTGCCACCATTCATTAACCGTGAAATAATCATTCATTCATTCATTCAGAATACTCTATTTCCATATAACTAGGTAGATGTTTATTTAATTGTATGCGAAGCTGGTAAACGATTTTAAAATCTTTGCAAAAAAGTACAGCGATGCCAAGTCTATCAATATATCATGCCAAAATGTGAAAGGTCTATTATCTTTAAGATATTAAATAATTTATTTCAGTAATTTTTTGTCAGGAAACTTTCTTTTACCATTGTTATTTCAAACAACCATTTAGTTTATTGAATAATCACATCCCTATCTAACAGTGGATAGTGACCATAGTCACAAATTAGATTAATAGACCAATTCAGATTTTAGATTCATAAAATTTTTCACACACTAATGGATAATAATATTGATGTGCAGTATTATTGCCATGACTGTAAATTGCCAAAGTAATTACTTTCATAATTAAAATCCCCTTGATGTAGTAATTTACAAAAATAATGCCATATGAATTACCCAAAATTATTTTAATTATTATTGTAATTATCAAATGCTGGGAAATATTTACAAAGTATTTACCTAAGTAGATTTTTTAAAATACAAAATAAAAAATAGTAGCCATAAAGGTATATTTAATCATCTGGTAACATCATAGCTTTCAAAATGTTCCATTTTTCAAAAGATTCATTTGTTTGAGTGTTTCTCTCTTTCATTCTCATTGCATTTTCATATTATATATTTCTCACTCTTTTACAAATCACTTCATAATATTAGTCACGATCTCTTTTTACGATTATGATTAGTTTAGTAATTTGAATATTTCCAGAACAATTAGTTCAAAAACATACAACAGATTTGCTTTAAAATAATTTTTTATGGCAATCTTACATCTGACAAATGTGATTTTATTTTAACGAGATATCTACTTAAAACATTTTTTATTCTATTCATGAAAAGTTCCTTGCGTATTCATTTTTTATGAGTGAAGCTTGTTTACTAAAAAAATTAACAAGATGTGCAGACGTAAAGAAAGTTGGGAAAACCTGGCAAATTACCAAATAAATAATGGCAACTAATTTTATGTTTAAAAAACCCCGATACAAAGTTTAATACTATTTTGAGACTGGTGTCAATACCTGTGAATTGATTATTGTACAAAATAATATAATTTTAATTATTGAGTAATAATCATAACTATCATCTTTAGGTTTTAAAAAATCATTTAAAAAAAAACATAAATTTCTTTGAAGTTACTGTTTTGTTAACGAAATCGAAATATTTAACGAAACGTTTATTTTTAAATGTGTAGAAAGAAGACACCATCAAAAAAGCAACCTGTAAACGTATACCTCCCCCCTTTGTATCTAACCTTAAAATTCACCAAATGAACGTTGATATTGTACAATAAATGATGCAATTATTTTATTATGACCAAAATTAGTACATATGAGCAAAATGGTAAAACCGATACTCATATTAAATTCCGTGAATTGACGTCTGCTATTCTCACGAGTAAATGACGTCATGTGACCGAGTGAGTTCTGCATTAAAGTGATTTTATATGGAAAGAAAAGGGCAAATTAGGATGGCAAAAATTTATGATTTTAAATTATTATTAATGTATTTCGGTTTTTAATGTTACCTCAGGAGTTATTAGCGATGAAAACCTTGATTCACAAATTGACGGACACTTACATTATCTCACGGAACGATGAATTTATGTCACAATTTAAATTTATTTGTTGTATTAATCACGCATACGATGAATTCCTATTTAATGAAATAAAAATAACGCTGTTCAATATGGGTTTTTTGGTGTAAATATTTTTGTTATATAACACTATATTTAGAATAAAATATCACATTTAGGTTATGTTCCAGAAGTAAATGAACGCGTAAAACACTTCACAATTTAAAAAAATTCTACCAAAATTTTGGAAGGTAATCTAGAAAATTATCTAGAACATTTTACCTGGACTTGGAAAGTCAGCCGCGAACCAGCACCAGAGAAATGTAATCTAGTGACGTCCGAGCCGAATCTAGAATCGAAGATCGATTTTGAAAAACTTAATTTGACATGTCAAAAATAATGTTCTTGTCTATGACGTGTCAAGCTGAATTTCATTTAAAAGTATATGCAAAATTGAAAAACAGTATTGTAAATTACACTAAAATTTCATTCCACAACATAACGATAACCATTTACGATTATCCATATGTATTTTTTTTAATACTGTGTGATAAAATATAAAAAATATCATAAATCAAACAGACTTTTAAAGAAAAATTTAGAGATATTTGACCTATTATACGTTGATTTCCTTTACTTTTTAAATAAAATAATGGATTATTTCTGATATTATTTTCTTGAATATCGCAACATATTTTTGTAAAGTATCGGCACATCTCTATACGGTGTTGCCGTAAAGGAAAATATTGTGATGTTTTTTTTAAAATTATTATTATTATTATGCAGGTGAGTACTTACGCAGCTACTAGACACGGGTGTTATTAGTTTTCATTTCGTATAAAAGCAAGCAACTACTTACTTTACTAAAATCGTTACAAAGTGTAATTTTTACCCTTGGATACTGTTTTAAAAGGGGAGTTCATTGAGCACTTGCTGACTGCACTCCCAGTGCAGAAACATGAAAATAAGCTTACAGATGCAGCAACCCATGGTCACACTTTTCTCCAAGAAAAGATAATCTAGATGGCTCAGTTATTTGCCTACCGAGAGCTGCCATCAAGCTTGCCCTTTCAACCCAACATATTCCCGCCGCCCACAAATTTACAGCTGACAATTGGCGATACTAAGGTATTCCTACCCGATATGAGAGGATGCACAGGATTTGACAGCTGAAGAGGCTGTTTGGGTCTATCTTTCAATAAAATTATCTAGAGCAAAATTTCATTTTACTTTGGGATTGTTAAACTGGTTTTGCCACAGTGCAATGAAAATATTTGGGAACCGCACGTCTTCAAATATGGTAATCGCGAAGGACTAGTGATTTTGTCACATGCGTGGTTAGTAAAAATACAGGGAGAATATATTTCTTTTTGAGAAATATTTATGTTTTTATTATTTACACAAATATATTAATTTCTGTGAGCCTAAGCGGCTCATTATTTGAAATAAGTATCAAATTGTGGTACAGTGGGTTCGAACCGAGAAACTCTGACTTAAGAGTTCGCGACACTAACCACGGGACCACAACCCGACACTATTGACCCTTTCCGGTTAGTGTCCCGAAAAGCGATACATTTGAAGTAGTTGGAATTTCAAAATGCCGTGCAATCAAGTTCCGGCCAAACCACAAACATTTCAAACTCTTGTTCACAATATTTATTAATGGGAAAAAATAAATAAAAACTAAATCAATTCAACTTATATATTTCAAAAGATTTTGTCGTACACATCTAGAAAAGATTGACATTTGATGGACACATACTTTTAAATGCAATTTAAAGAGAGCGATTATCAATAAAACAAAATATTTAAATAAATAAATTATGTATTTTCTTATTCTAGATTGTCTTTTAATCTCTTCAAAATATTATACAGATTATTTGATTCATAAAATCAGATCTGTAAGTTGGTTTAGTGCTTAGACACCAAAAATGTTTACATGTACATACATATTTGGCAAAACAATAAATAATGCTAAAAAAAAAAGAATGAAAAAAGTAATTACAACCTTAATAATTTTTTATGTGTGGAAATGTCTAATTGCTGGCACTGTTTTCGTGCTATGTAGATACTAAAAAAATTAGAAATATCTGAATTAATTTATTATATAACAGAGAGATGAGCAGACACTTGTTTTATGTATGGATAATTCCGATTATCTAAGTAAAAATGATGAACAAGAAATTTTAAGGCCTTATATGATTTATTTAAAAATTCTACGGCACGTATTCTAGGTTTCTTGTACACATTCATAAAAATTAGTCTTGTTACTGGGCTCAAAATAACCCAAAATAATGCTCAAATATTTCCTTATTTTCTAAAAGTTATTTAAAATGTAAGATTAGTTAAAACAGCCACAAATTAAATTATGTTTAAAAAATAAACTTTTATAAAAACCAAAATGAACACAAACAAAATAATTCCATGAAAATAGGAAACTTGAGTTATTTATCTTTACAGAATACATTGGTTAATAATAATAAAAAATCTTTGTATAGGGGGAATATAAAACGTAGCTTATTGGAATTATAAATATTTCTTAGAAACTGTCAATTAGATGTCCAAATTACTGCTTTCCCTGACCAAAACCATAAACAAAAATAAAAAAAAACCAAACTTGGTTTACACTCAAAACATTAGTATTCACTTTGACTGATAAAATACACATCAAAAGTTTATGTGCTATAACAATTAGTATTATAAATTGAGATATAAAAGTATGCACGCTTACTTATGTATGGTATGAATTTAAAAAAGGAGATTATTTTTATTTATAACGATTATAGTGCTCGTATAACATTAGTACAAAAAAAAACAATTAGTAGCCTAAGAAAGATATATTGAAAATGTTACATGATTAAGTAAGCATTACATAATTGTCCGTAAAGATGGATTTAAAAAATTTAAAAAAACACATACATATATATTAGATAGACATAATAATATAAAGTTACATCAGTTCAAAAGACACAAGGGGGAACATTGAATAATTAAATTTAAAATATTTAACCTGCATTCTTCCTTACATGATAATGAAGTCCATTTTTCAGTATATTTTTTATCTAAGTAATTTCACTGCAGTTTTTAAATCTAGTAGCATTGGTGCATTGAAATATGATTACTTAATTTATCAGAAGGTTCACAAAGACATGTGTTAAAAATCTAACAATGCAGGTTTAGTTTCCTTGGCGCACTTCAGAATTGAATGAATGAGCTTTACGAATCCAGTATCCTTGGGTTTTTCTAAGCCTCTCAGTAGTCGGTTCTTCATAACGGCCACAAATTCACGATTGCTCAGTTGGCCGTCCACTAGAGAATAAGATTATGCACATTAATAAGATATTCAAAATAAACTAAAAACTTCCCCATTGTTACCTAGAATCTTTTTTAAATATTTTAGATATAAATTAAATTGAATGTCTTTTTATTAAATTTAAAAACCCTTTTTTTCTAATTTAAATAGAGCATCAAACTATTTTTAAAAAATAGACACAGTACAGTAGAATCGCGATATAACGAAATCCAAGGGACCAAAAAATATTAATTCGTAATAACGAATTTCCACATATAACGAAATTTAAAAAAATCATACTAGGTATGTATATGTTACGCGCCGTCGCAAAAAAATGTTGCGCGGCTTCACAAAAAGATCTCAAGTTCAGCAAACAAAGGAGGAAGGGGGCCATAGGGAACTGAATACCTACAATTTTCGTCAGTTTTCTTATTAACCTTACGGTGATAAAAGAGCCGCAGTAAACGATGATACTCGATGATATTCCTAGTTGTTTTTACTGATCATGTAAAAAGTTGAAATATAACAATTTTGTGATGTTGGGTTTGGTAAATATGTATCTGAAAATGAGAAAAATCATTTTCAGATACATATTTACCAGTACCCGCCATAGCCGAGAACGAGTACGGCTTGTGCGCTTCTGACGGCCAGTGTTGTCAGACGTCTAAGAGTAGTTTTCGGTATTGAGATTGCGAAGTTACGAAACTTGCTGAAGTTTTTTTTTTTATTTAAACTTTTTTTTCAAAATTTACGCGATGAATTTATTTTCCCCGTCGCCAAAAATTTCCTAAAACCCGTTTAATTCCTTCGTAATCCTTCAAATTCCATTTCATCTCTTTATTCCTTCAAAATCCGTATAAAACGGACAATACGTATTTGTCCAAATTTGTCCGTCATACTTAAATCCGTAAAAAAACAGACAAATCCGTATGATCTGGCAACACTGCCGTACGTACTCTGCAGTATTCGAAGGTTTTCCTTCACGCGCGCGCTTGCATACATACACACGGACACACTGGAAAACGTTTGGTATTGATGATTCTATCAAAAGTTCGCAACTAAAATGAGATCGTCCGCAGCGAGTTGTTTTTGCCTAGAATTTCCACTCATGAATTACATGAAATTATAGTAACTTTAAACATAAAGAGTAAATCCACTCACGAGTAGGCATAGGCTATGAAACTTATAAAGTTGAAGCCTGAGTAGGGACATGATAAACGGTGTTGCATAAGCCGTAGATAGATTTCAGAGTCACTTGGACGTTAGGTAATTCAAAAAAATAAAAGAGATCGTCCGAAGCCGAGTGCGCGTGTACGTAAAGTGCAGCACACAAGCACACTCTGAGAAACGTTTATGTATTGGTGATTCTATTCCCAATTATAATGCGATTTATTTATTTCCGTCGCTGCAAATGAATAACTTTATATTATAATACTTTTATATAACACGTAAAAGTATTACGGAGGAACACAAAAATTCCGAGCCCGTATCTATTATATTTTATATTGATATTCTATTATATCCCGTATCTATTATATTTTATTACATAAAATTATAGTAACTTTGAACATAAAGAGTAAATCCACTCACGAGTAGGCATAGACTATAAAACTTAAAAAGTTGAAGCCTGAGTAGGGTCATGATAAGCGGTGTTGCATAAGCCGTAGCTAGAATTCAGAGTCACTTGGACGTTAGGTAAATAAAAAAAATCGCAGCAAACTCACTGGTGTCCCGCAGCGGGCAAAAATCCAAATTTTACAAAAATCGCTAAATCTTCCAAAGTATCAATTATTTTTAGATAAAATATCGAATTCACACTTACAAGATATTGTTCCACAGTATTGTGTCTTTTAAAGTATAATTTTGTTTAAATAACGAGAGTACTCCGTAATATCATATTTAGAAGAAGGCCTTAAATATCATTCTAATATCTGGATAAGTATGTACTTATAAAATCACCTTTGTGTAGGGCAACGTTGCAAAAATTACTCTTATAACTTATAACCAGTCGAACTTTTATTTTTGTGCACTAAACTTACCCGATACTGTTTTGGTGGGTGTTTTATTTAAATTTTTAGATCAATGAAAATTTAATGAGATAAAAAGACGGGTGCAATTTGCAGATTATTATTTTATACCATTGAAATACGAAGGCGGACTGTAATTTGAGAATTTTAATAGCCCACGGAAATAATTTCATTGAAATAAGAAGAGACAGATTACAACTAAAGAATTATTATTGCTAATGTAAACCATTTCACTGACTCGTTGTCTCTAATTACTAATTACTCAGGATGACATTTTTATAAAATGATTCGTATTTAAATTACGAAGGAAGGTACTTACCGGGAACAGCGGCAACCACTTCAAAATAATCGTTAAAATTGTTCACTTAAAAATCACCATTAACATTATTCACATAAAATAATCTTTAACATTGCTGACTTAAAATAATCTTTTTCATTGTTACTTAAAATAATCGTTTATTTTCCCCTGTTTAGTTTTAACATTTCTTTCACAGTCTCGTATAATTATTTTGGCCAATGCATCAGAGTGGGAAAATGCATCTTCCGGTAATTCTGGTCTTCCTGATACGTATCGTTGGAGAACGTCTAAGGCATGAAAAACTTCGGAAGTTAACGGTAACGAAACAGACGAGGTTTCATTGCTTTCCTCATTCAATGTTTCATTATTGTCCTCATCACTCGTCTCAGATGCTGTAATGGGAGGCACGGGAACATAAACATCAGACGTAATCACTTCACGGTCGCAAGAAATAAACTCATCGTAACTTGTAGATCCCAACAAAACTATTTCACCCGTTGTTAAGTTCGCTTGGGGGGCGTCAATTTCATCTACGGGCAGCGAAGAAAATCCGCATTTTTTAAAACAATTCGCGATTGTTGTAGATGTTACCGATTGCCATGCTAAACTCATAGCTCGACATGCATCCAAAACTGTCCATTTTCTTAAGTTTTCCGCAGAACAGCCATTGTTTACCTGTATAATACAGGAACGCAATAGACTTTTTCTGTAATGGCTTTTGAAATTCTGTATAATACCCTGATCTAGCGGTTGGAGTGCACTCGTAGTATTGGGAGGTAGAAACAAAAATTCTATGTTTGGCGCAACAATTTCCGGCGCGTAATGTGCTGAACAATTATCCAAAATCATCAGTATGTTACGATCTTGTGCTGCCATTTTTCTCTGCATCATAATGACGAAGGTCTTAAATATTTCCCGCGTCATCCATGCTTTTTTATTATGGAAATAAGTAACTGCGGGAAATGTGCTAAAAGTAAGGCCTCTGAAGCATCGTGGTTTTCCATATTTTCCGATGACTGTGACCTTTACTTTATCGGATCCATCCATATTTGTACACAACGCAGCCGTCAGGCGTTCCTTGCTACGTTTTCCTCCGTGGCATTTCTCTCCTTTGAGAGCTAGTGTTCGATCTGGCATCATGTTATAAAAAACACCAGTTTCATCCATGTTGTAAACATTTTTTGCGTCGTATTTCTCCCAAATATGCCGATTGTTCGTTATCCAGCTCGAAACTTCCTCTCCATCAACTTTTTGGGAATCGCCACAAACCGCGAGGGAAACAATGTTGTGTCGCTTTTTAAAGCGATCTAACCACCCAATTGATGCCTTAAAATCAATTCCCATCTGATGAGCCAACGACTTTGCTTTTTCAATCAGCATTAAACCAGATGTAGATATATTCGCTGATCGGATTTGGGAGAAATACTCGAACAATTTTTCTTCCAATTCTTCAAATTTGGCAGGCCGTACACGCTGTTTGGAACCGTTCGCCTTACATCTATCAAATGCATCTTCAATCTTCTTCCGATTTTTAAAAATTGTAGAGAGAGAGGAAACCGGAATACCATATTTTACGGCTATCTTGCCTTTACTGTCCACTTTGTTGTCGATGTCCTTCAATATCGTAATTTTTTGTGCGATAGTTAAAGTTTTGCGGGAATTATTACGCCCTGAAGCCATTTCAAGTTTCACAAAATTTTGCGAAATGTACTTTAAATAATAAATTACGCTACACTAGTATATGTATACACAGATTACACAAAATGCCGTACGAAAATAGTCCACTAAATATTTGAATGAATTTTAACGATACAAGTTTACGCGAAAACAATCGTCAAGCGAAAATGAATTTACGTAAATATGCGTTCCGAAGCGGAACAAACTTAACCCCACAGACGTCACACCGAGACTGACATTCAAAGATTAAATCACGTTCCCAATAAGTACATATTGTAATTTTCGTAGGGATACTGTTTATTTTTCTCAAATTTTGGCGGGTGGATTCGACTTCCAGCCGCGGCGAAGTCATGCCCCGCCGGGAGCTACGTCACATCCAGGTGTGGATTTTGGGCGGACTCGGCGGTTTATATACAATTAAGCTAGTCTGTAATAGAAACTTTTAACCATTCTGGGTGTCAAAATACCGCCGCGCGCCGCCGAAAAGGCGATAAATTGGGAATTGTGGAATTGTGTACTTGGCTTTTTTTATTTTCTTATTATATACTTTTACTAAATGTAAAGCTGTACAATAGGGTGAGCCGATGACGTTTTTTGGCGAATTCAACAATGAAAGCAGTCTAAAAATTTGCATTTTGTATTGCACATAACGAGAAAAATATTTTTTTAAATATTCGATACTACTTTTGGCCCTCAACCAGAGCTCAAAGTTTTCGGAAAAGCCATTTTTTGCGCTTTACCAGCTGTCATTTCGTAATTAAGTAATTCTAATTAAATGTTACGATATGTAATATACTTTACTTAAAAAGCACATAAAGGCAAAAGTTGCAATTTACATTGTTATAAATAGGTAGCGTTGTTTTAGTAAGTCATTATATCCATCAGTATTTGGCCGGCGCGCGGAGCTCTAAGGAATCGGTAGCGCTGTCCGTAATTTTCTTTAGATCCCTGTACTATAAAAATGAATTTTAGAATATTTTATAATTTAAAAGTTAAAAATTATCTTAACAAACGATTAAAGTTATTATGAGTTCATCTAAACCCTGTATAAAATAATACTAGATTTTGGTTTTTAGCCACTTTTATTTTTGAAATTTTTCTCGAACCGGTTTCAAAAAGAACTTTGTTATCTTCAGGGATAGACATGTACATGTATATTCCAGAAGACAACAAGGTTTTTGCCGAAACCAGTAGGAGAAAAGTACCAATAATGGATGTGGTTAAAAACAAAGTTCTAGTTTTATTTTATAAAGTTTTATAAAATGTGCCACAAAATATATGCCAAAAATATTCAAGAAATAAGCTAAACCCGCTACTACCATAGACGTAGTGATGTAGATTTTCCCATATTTGGCGAGAATTTTTTCATCGAAAAAACAGATGAATTTCAAAAACAAATCGAAAAATTATCGATTATCAAAACAAGGTTACAACACCTTTGTCTAAAAGAAAATGGAATTAATATTTACAGGAAACTACAGAATCAGTGAGTTTAAAATCATTTCCTGAACCCACACCATCCAAGAGGAAAACTTTACAACTTCCTGCTATAACAGGTGTGTGTAAACGATTTGGTTTTTCAGACCGATGGGTTGCAACTTTGACTTTGTTGTTCTAAAAGACTACAAGCCATATGTACTTCACCAATATTTGGAGCTGGCAAATATATTTCAGATTCAATCTTCAATGATTTTTTGAGCAACAGTTTGGAGCTTGAAAATATTCAATGCCTAAGCTGCGATGGGATTGTATTTAATACGGGCTCGAAAAATGGAGCAATTCAGCATCTATAATAAATATAGAATATACCATTACAGTGGTTTATTTGTGAATTACCTACATTCTAATGCATTACCGTTTTGACATTTATTTACCCATGATGGTCCCACATCTGATCTTCGGGGAAATTCTAATCCAACTGGAAAAGCTTTAAGTTTTGTGAATGGTTATCTATTATAGATTTTTTACTGTAACTGTAAACCTACTACATACTCTAAGCTGGGACCATATGTGTCAATCTATTACTATCGAACATTGTTCACCTGAAATCGTAAACCAACAACCTGGAAAAATGGCACACTCTCGATAACTGACAACTGTTTATTTTAAAATACACAAATAATTGTCAAAGTTTACGCTTCAGTGTGGTTAATTGTAATAAGAAAACCATAGGTTAGTGCAATTTATGTAATTGAAATAATAAGTATATCCGGAATTTTGGGGATGATTTAAAATCAAAAAAGATTCTGTCATTCAAAGGAATGCTTTTTTGTTCATCCTCGAAACTCAGTTTCAACATTGTTATCGGATACCAGAAGCTATATCGGGACCTAAATTTGAGAAGAATCATCGAAACTCGGAAGAAGACAGATGCTAACCTTAAGGTTATTTAAGTTACCAAAGCTCAATTTTCAAGCTACCAACTACATAGAAATAATAATTAGGGTTAAATCATAAGTTACACAACCACCAATCTTAATTAAAATATCGGACAGCTTTTAAGAAATGATTTTAATAAATCGAAGATCAGTTTTTACTATATCCTCAATCCCTTGTTACATGTAGGCCTTGTGGAACGCCGCGTAAAAATGGTGACAGAAGCCTCGATAACAGTAACTGGCCCGAAAGCAAAAGATGGTGTTATACGAACGAAAATGAAGTACAGGACTAAAATACCATCATTCAATAGTAATAAACAGTGTGAATCATAAAAATTACTTTTATTTTCGCACTCTGCTTTATATAGAAAAATCTGTGAATTCCGTTTTTTTTATGATTTGAAAAATAAATATAAAGCCAATTTCTAAATTTAAAAATGCATTTTTATTGCGTAATGACTCTTCTTTTATTGATATATAATTTTTTCTTGTAAAAATTAAATTTCATATTTTGTGGAAATTGAGGATATCGCTGAAAAATATCAAAACGTAAAAATTTCAATCTTGGTGTGTTTGTCGTTTTTAATTAACATAATGTATTTAAAATAATTTTAATTGTTTGTAAAGATAATCTTCAATTTATACTTAATCACACTTAAAATTCTAACACATTTCAAAAGTACCAGGATCTAAAAAAAACACAGAGAGCGCAACCAATTCCTTTGAGCGTTTAGGGCCAAAAGTAGTATGGAATATTTTTTTTATATTTTTACGTTATATGTAATCCAAAATGCAACTTTTTAGACCAATTTGTCTTTGATATCTAAATTAATATTTTTTTTCATACATCAACGGACCACTCTACTGTACAATTCCCGAATAAAAAAATAAAAAATAAAAAAAAACCGTCTGCAAACGGCAGATGCTGCGGCGCCGGCGCGGCTTTGAAATATTTTTATATTTTAACATTTTTATTTCGTTATAAATGTACATAAATGTATTGGCATTTGTTTGTACGGGACAAAAGTGATTTTGTTATACATACATATTAATCATTATATAAATGCATTTTTGTATGAAAAATTGGTTTTAGGAATTTTTTTTTCGATGTACGTCATTAGATACGATAGAATTTTCACAGTTTTCTTATTAACCTTACGGTGATAAAAGTGCCGCGGTAAACGATGATACTCATATGTATTTTGTACACAATATGAGAATGTGATTTTAAAACCGGAAAAACGTGAATATTCCTAGTTGCTTTTAATGGCCAAAGTTGAAATATAACAATTTTGTAATGTTGGGTCTGGTAAATGTTATCATAAAGTTATTCATTTGCAGCAACGAAAATAAATAAGTTGTAAAAAAAATCGGGATTAAAATCGCCAATACACAAACGCTTCTGTGTTTGCGCGTGTGGCGTGCTTTGTAAGTATGCGTGCATGTCGCACGTCGTAACACGTTACTCCGCCAGTACTCATAGACCAGTAGATTGTCTTGCACGACACTACGCTTTTTTTTAAATTACCTAACGTCCAAGTGACTCTGAAATCTAGCTACGGCTTATGCAACACCGTTTATCATGTCCCTACTCAGGCTTCAACTTTATAAGTTTCATAGCCTATGCCTACTCGTGATTGGATTTACTCTTTATGTTTAAAGTTACTATAATTTAATGTAATTCATGAGTGAAAATTCTAGGCAAAAACACCTGCTAGCGACATTACGCCGCGTTTATAACGGCCACTTAGGGCGCTTGTCCACAACCCGGAATTCCGTGTAATTTTACTGTCTGGCACGTCAGTGAGCGTTTTAAAATGACGATTGGCTTGTGACTTTGTCCATCTTTCTTCGGATCGGAGCTCTTGATCGGTGCGTGAACACGTTGCGCGTAAATTCGATCGGAAAATCGTAGTTTTAAAACGCTAACTGACGTGCCGGACGGTAAATTTTTGACGGTGTAATTCCGTGTAGTGGACAAAAGCCCTTACGATGTAGATAAAAGACGGATACAATTCGAGGATTATTATTGTCAACAGAATCATTTCATTGAGATAAAAAGATGTCTACCATTGAGATAAGCAGGTGGACTGTAATTTGAGAATTTTTATGGCCCACGGAAATAATTTCATTGAAATAAGAAGAGACAGATTATAACTGTGTCGCCTACTTTCAAAATCCGCCAGATCCATATAAGTCGAGTTTACAAAAATATGCCTAATTTATGTCTCAAAGATTTGTCTATCTTTAGATAAAATATTATAAAATAAAGAATTTCCCCATTTTTTTGGAAAGTTTTTCAGTATTTAAAAACAAAAAAAACACGAGACACAAACCGATAATGACATAATCTTAATTTTTTACCTATCCCCGCTCTCTGATTGACCGATATAGGTCAGAAGGCGAATTTCATGAATATATCGGAATTTGAAATACAACACTGTTTTTAAGTATTTTTTAGCGGGGTTTTCAAGTACATAAATTTTTTAAACAATGAAACCCAAAATTGGTATTCCGATAGAGTATTTATTTTAAAATCTTTTAAAATTGGATTTGGCGGATTTTGAAAGTAGGCGACACAACTAAAGAATTTTTATTGTTAAAGTTAATCATTTCACTTACTCATTGACTCTAATTACTAATTACTCAAGCTGGCAGGATATCGTATTGAATTACTTTTTAAAATCGCCATAAAACCATCGGTATATGGCGCGGCGCCGTGGCGGCGCGACTTTGAAAAATTTTTATCTTAACATTTTTTATTTCGTCATAAATTTACATAAATGTATTGGCATTTTTTCGTACGGGACAAAAGTGATTTTGTTATACATATTAACGGGATTTCGTTATATAAATGCATTTTTGTATGAAAAATTAGTTTTAGGGAATAAATTTGGTTTTTTTTTTCGATATACCTCATTTTTCGATATATCGCGATTCGTTATATCGCGACTGTACTGTAGTGTAGTTCTGAACTTCACTTTTTCCCAGAACAACATACTGTAAAAGTCAAGTCTAAATAATGTAGGAAATATCAATAGAATGTATGTAGAATGTATTGTCTAAAACACGTATTTCGAAACTATACATTGAGTTTTCAAATGTTCTGTATCCAATAAACTTTGTTTAGGTCGATAACACATTACTGAAGGATTCACGATATAAGGGCAGTTCTCGTGACTTACTGTTTTCATCGAAGATGGTGAATACGACATTGATTACATGGGGACTCAAGTCGACGTGTGCTACGGTGAGAGCCACGTGCTTCAGAGTGGGCTGGTCGATAGAAGCACCGGCAATATGGTAGAAAGTGAGGGCAGTATCCACGTCATTAATGTTACTCAAGAAATGGAAAAACTTCAAATAATCATCCCTCGATATCCCGACACCGTGATCACGGAACCTAAAAACATTTATTTTGCAATAACTTTTAAGTTTCAATTCAATCAATTGTAAATTTAAAGTTGATCAAAAACATAAAATAAACACATAAATTTAGCGTGAGGTTAGCATAGTTCAATAAACAAATTACTTACGCTTTCTTGACCCTTTTAAGCATTCTAGATTTCTTCTTTTGTGGGTAGCCCGCGTAAGCCAATAAGAGCTGCGCAAACTCTGCTTCAGTTATGTTACCATTTTCATCTGCATTCAAATATATGTAAATAAACAAGCGCTATTGTATTACACGAGACAGAGAAATTTAAGATATTTCAAAATGCAGTTTTGGTTGTTGCACCACTGCTAATATTTCTAATTCTTCTTTGTTTTCGGGATTAATGGCAATAAAACTTTATTCAATGTAAATATAGGACATTGTAAAGTATTTTATTTTATATATATTCCATAGCTAAAAAATAATAAAGAATATGTGTACATACCTGGATGTTTTCTCATAAACTCGAGGGATAAAATTTCTTTCTGTAGTTGATGTTGAAAATCTAAAAACTTCTCAATTGTCAATTTTTGGTCCATATTGGGCCCAAAGAAGTAAGTGGTCAATGCCGAATTGACCCCCTGAAAAATATATTTGCTCGTAAGTATTTTGCTGAAGAGTAAATAAGTAAAATGATAGAATGCAGGTAGGTACCTACCTTAAAAGTATTTCCCGTGTTAGCGTGATCCCTGTGCCGAGATCCAATACTGGTTTGCTGTCGAATAAGAGTGGCTACTTTCTCAAACTCCTCCGAATCAACATCTCCATCTCCGTTCAGGTCAAACATTCTAAATGCAATCTCAAAATGGCGTCTGGATGCTGCAAATAATAAAAAAAAATAGATAATCAAAAATATTACAAAATTCTGGTTCCTACAGAATTTTTTCATTAGGTAACTTATTTAATTTGAAAAAAATTATGAATTCAACTTCGAAAATAAATAAGAAAAGAGTGAAAAAAGCACAAAAAAAAAATTGTAATAGTAACTTAATTTTTCAAATTATTTTTTTTAATAAAACACCCGTGTACAATAAAACAGTAAATATTTTTTTAATAATAAATAATATTAATTCTTTCAAGGCAGTGATATGATAAAGAAATATAATTGAGGTTGTCTATGGTACGAATTGTAATGATTCCAGTGTCTGTGGTATACAATTGTAAATATTGTAAGTGGAAACATTTTCAGGAAGAAAATCAATAATGTCGGACATGCTCAGTAGGAAAAGTGTTGTAAAGAAACATGACATGGGGTAGTGTTCTGTAGCTTTTAAATACTAGTTCAAAAGAAAACAATTTATATTTTTACTGAATTTTAATTAAAATAATAAAGAAGTAAAATTAATACTCGTGTCAGTAGATTTCCCATTGCGTAAACTGAAGGGAAAACCTATTTTTCTATTTAATTATATTTCCAATTCCTAAAGAATACCAACAAAAGTATCTGAATGTGAAATGATTCAAAACTGAGATGATTTTATGTGATCACCGAGCAATTTGTCAACTATATTTAAAAGAAGGGAGAAATAACAGATGTGCCAAAATTTGTAAGAAAATACACATTTTCTTCACCGGCTTAAGGAGTGGTGGATCGCGAGAAATCGAGGTGTAATTTCCTGAAAGGAATATGTTGAGCTTAACCTGCGCTAGGATATACTGTAAAGACAAAGTAAGGCATGTTAGCACTAGATATGTACATTGCATCGCTAAGACTGGCACATTTTTCCTTTGGGTTCTGGTGTACATGTTAATTATGAGACTGACAATATTTAAAAATAATAAGATAACTGAGAAAACCGAAGATATTCTATATGCGAGCAATGAAACAGAGCTTTGGCAGGTAATTATACAAATTAGAATGTCATTGTCAATACCTTGTACCCGTACATTCTCAAACTAGAATCGATTGACTTTTGTTTCATAGACGTTCATTAAATGGGGATCGATATTAATATTATTTAAATGCCTTCATTTTCATCTAAACTATATTTATTTTATTTAAAAAAAAAACGGTTGCCTTTATTTCAGAACAAGTGGGCCGAAAATTTTGACGAAGGACATTGGAATGGTAAAAATTACGAAGATTACACGGATATAGATATTAGTCGGATGGAAAAGGAACACGAGGAACGCAAGAAACAAGTTTGGAAAACGTGCGTAAAACGCGGATTGCATAAAATAGGAAAACCAAACCATTGGGAATTCTTCATAGCGCCGGAACATAATTTGATTTGGTGTAATATTTTCAAGGCCGCTAGTTCCAGTTGGATGTACAAATTTAATATTCTAGGTATGCACTCCGATAAAAAGAAAAGAGCTGACATTGTTTTTAGGTCGAGTGAGGATGTTAACGGGTTGTTGACTGTTTTAGGGGGCTACAAAGAAGATTTTCTCAAACACACCAGAGAAACGCCTCTAATTTTGGCGAGGAAGAAGTTTCCCCGGCCCTCCCTGGACTACCTGGAGACCAGCTTGCCGGGAGCCATATCCTTCCTCACGGTGAGGGAGCCATTTGAAAGACTGCTGTCAGCGTACAGGAATAAGTTAGAAAGGTACAGACAGAAATTTTACCGTAAAATGGGTCTAGATATGATAAGGCGGTATAGGAATGAAACGGAATACAAATTTGGGAAGATTAAGAATTACGGTCCAACTTTTTATGAATTTATTAGATATATAACGGAAAACTACAAAATGAAGGGTAGTGACACGGTTTTCGACGAGCACTGGGCGCCATTTTACAAATTTTGTACACCGTGTAACATCAATTTCACCATTATCACAAAAGTGGAAACGTTAAAACGCGACTCGGACTATGTTATTTATCAAGCCGGGCTCGAAACTCTACTCCTCAAACCGGTCAAGGAGAAAAGAATTCGAGTCAAAACTATAATGAATAAAGCCAAAGACGGAAAAGACACCAAAAGATTGCTTAAAAAATATTTCAAACAATTAGATAAACAAAATCTCGATGATCTTTTGAAAGTTTATGGAACAGACTTTGAAATGTTCGGTTACGACGCGAGTACGTACTACAACATGGTGAGACCGCATAGGCAGGAGAAAGGCGGCAAGGGAGATACGGAGCACTAAATACTGGAACGATAATCACACAGGCTGACAAACTTCTACTTTAACATGTAAATCAACCATTGCCGAGTGAATGGCATACCAAGTACTTAACCAAAATGGGAACATGTTTCAAGTTGAAATAAGTAAAGTGGGAGGAAATTTTGCTCACGGGTTATATATAACTGCATAGATTGGTCTTCAGCCTTTATGGTTCACACATAATCTAACAGATCGTGAGTGATTCAAAAATTCTATTGTGAAACGCAAAAACTTCAAATTAGTTATCAATGCTCGTAAATTAAGTAAGAGCGTGCAAACTTAAAAAATATTAAAATCGTGTCGGTCTGTGTAATTATTCCAGTAGGTTAAAAACAAAACTTCAATAAAAACCATTTCAAAAGAAATTAACGAGCCTTTATAAAATGGGGTTATCAACTTAGTAATTTAATTATTTAAAAATATATAAAACAAACAAAGAGCACAATTTTTGGGAATATGTGTCAGCATTATTGCACTTTGCACATTTGAGAATAAATTTGAAATTTCATATTTATTTATTTTACTCGTCTTCTATGTTGATTGAAAATACCAACAGGTGATTTAAACAATCAAAATAAATTTGCACGAAAAATAATTATTATAAAAAATATATATTTAGAAACCTATATAAATATACCCGCCAAATAACTATTTGTCAAAAATATACGTAATACACGAGATCACGTATTAAAAAATACATATTTATAAATCGATGTTGTCCTTTTATGTTAAAAAGTATATGTAGATCAAATTATTTAATTTATTGTACTTAATTATAAGAAAATATTGCTTAAAACCCCGCAGTAAATGAAAAGCCAAACCCGAACCCGCTTTGTGTAAAACTTTTATAGTCGTTTTTTCTATCCCATTTATTATAAAGGTATTATTGCAGTCTGATCTTAAACATTTTCATTGTTTTTATATGATAAAAAAAATTAATTACTTTTTGACAAAAACTATTTTTATAACAAATACTTTGTCTACTCATTTACAATTTTTTTAAATTTTACGAAGTTCTGATCTTCGTCACTGACATACATTTTGCACTCAGATGTTTTATTCCATTTACTTCTCGCGAGTCTTCTGTACCTTATGATTAAATATTATGAAAAATTTAAACTATTTTGAGAAATCTATATGTATACCCCCTATCTGTGTTATTCTTCAAAAGTGTCTGATTGTTGTAACTTATTATAAAAATTATTAAATTATAATTGTAAACATATTTATATGCTGATATTACGAATTGAATGTTTAATAAATGTCATAAAAAATAATTATTATGTTGTTTTACTTATCTCATTCTAACATATGTATACAGAATATACCGGGTCCAATACGGAGATAAAATATCAAGGATAATTGTACAGTCAAAATGTATACTTACTTGAAAGCACAGTCAATAGGAATATGTAATCAGAGAAAGTGATCAGTCCCGCTGAGCCGAGTTTGTAAAAGATAGAGTCTTCATCTAACGCCAGATCCAACCGTTGATGCACACTCTATAAAAATACCAATATGAAAATTTTAATAATTGTATAAACATAGAAAAATGTTTCCATAATGCTAAAGTTATTTTAAAATATTTTTTTTTATCTAAAAAATATAAATGCTACACCATCTCCTACATAATATAAATAATTTAGATTGCATCAACTAATATTTGGGTGTAGGTTCATCAATATATCATAAAATAAAGCGGCATTCACAAAATGCCAAATGACGCAATGATAAATTTAAAGGTTGGAAAGCGCACTCATCGAATGGATTGGCCCGAGGACATTCCGTGGTCTCTGAATGTACACGTACATTCGGTCAAAATTAATTTCGATTAGCGGAAAAATTGGCCTCGTATACACACAGAAAAAAATTAATAATCCGCATCTCTTGCGGGTAACGGGAAACCATAAAAATATGTAGTTTAATTTTTTTAATTAATAATAATTTCATGAGATTATCATGTCAAAAACATCAACATGATTCCAAAAATTATTCCGTTAATTAATTGACGGAGCTATTCTAAAATAGTACAATTTTACAACAAATAGTACAATAGTACAACTACTCTAAAGTAGTACAATTTTAAAGCATCGTAGAAGCAATCAAAATGAGAACTGAAGTGATGTTGTGTTTAGTGCAATTTGTATAAGATATTTATTTTTTACTATTTGTATATTGATGAACCAGTGACGTATTATATTAAGTACCCTTAAATACTGATGGTAAACTAAAAATACATATTTCATCTAATAATAAAATATGTATACATAAAGCGCATTATTCCAAACCTGCTAAATCCGTATGCATATAAATTCAAATTGCAGATCTTCAAAAATTCAAAGAAAACTACTATTGATCAATATAAAACTAGCGGTTTTACCCGCTTTGTCCGTGATTTGGATCATTACATTTTTTTACGGAAACAGTCAATTTAGATTTTTGAGTTATAATTGTTTGCTTTCAGTTTTGATTGTCATTGTTTAGAAGTAAAAATATTAGTATTATTTTAATTTTTTTTCTTTTTATGGATTCTTACGATTCTTATTTTTTTTCAATGAATATGGAACAAATAAATACTAAGTAATTGCTTAATACTTTCCGCTTAAAGAGTCCTGTAGCACAAAAAATATGTTTACAATTTTACATTCTCTTTGAATTTTAAATGACCTGAAATAATTTTTTTAGGTGGATAATGCGATTTTTTTATAATATGTGCTTTATCTAATATCTATCTCTATTCGTTGATCCAGTCGTATGGTATTACTGGCAAAGCATTTTTGCTTATGGTGCCTGGATTATACTGTGGTGCAAAATGAGAATTTTTAAATATCTCTCAAAATTTATAGTAAACTATCATTTAATTTATTTAAAAAATACAGCACTTTTTCTTGCACACTTTTAGAAAATGCATTAAAAGAATTAACACAGAAATCAATAAAAAAATTAAGAGATTAATGTGTTATTTACAGACATGAAATTATCATCATCAACTTTGGAAATACATTAACTGACTAATTGAATACTAAATTGACTACTTTAATAAAAAAATGTTATAAAATATTAAATTCATCAAATAATGATGAAAGTTTAAAAGAGGTAGAATATATAATAATCACAGTACCTAGGTTTCTAAGTATTAATTATATCAAATATACTTTTTTCCGTGTTCAGAAATGTGTTAATTTTATAGTACTTCCTAAATCACTTTTGAAATGTACTAACTCCTTTTAACGGTTTCACTGCGCACAAAATTTTGCATACGCACATGCGCATATAATACCAACAGAAAACACCTGACGTTAGTATTGACGTACAAGCACGTTCGCAGCAGTGAACACGTTAAAAGTATCACAAAAATAAATCTAGCAATAAAAAAACACAGCTCAATGTTAGCCACATTGCAGACTATTTCATTATCAAATGAAATTACTATTTTGAAAGCACAAGAGCATATTATTTCTATAAATACAGTAGATTCCCTATTCTTTGTAGACGCATCCGGCAGGGAACCGTCGATGATGATAATGTCGGGAATGTCGATAAAGTAAAGTTATCGATGTAAGAAATCAGGATATATTCAAACTTTATTTACAAGAAAATAAATATTTATTCCTAATGGCTAATGGTGAATGCCAACTTGAAGACTATAAACAAAAGGAAAAATTTCCACCTCCGTAGTGTAGTGATTAGCGTGTTTGTCTACGATGCTTGAGGTCTCGGATAGGATTCTCCATGCGGTAAGTATAAAGAGTTGCACTCTAAAATTGAATATTATATTTACCCTGGACTGACACCTGATCACTTTGATTTCACAAATTTACGAGCACAACAATGCTGCATCATTTACACGGACCAAGAAGAAAAAGATTGTCACTAAAGATGTAGACAACAGATAACTGAAGACATTCATAAAGGATGGAGTTATTTATTGTCATATTTTAAATATAACGATACATACTATGAAAAGCTGGTCCAGCCGGGTAGACGCCAGACTCGGATTGTTTATAATATTTTATTATTTGCAGCATTATTCATAATGATATTCATATCTAAATGATTTTACACAAAATAAATGTAATTTAAACCAATGTTTAAGTAGTTTCCTATCTGTGACACACTCGTATTAAAAGCATATGTATGTCTGTAATGGTTCTGTTTGCACATACAAGCGCAAATCTTAACTAAACCAAAAGTTGACACAAACCTAAATATCCACATGTTTGGAATTGTCCAATAGACATACCAGTCAATAAAGGAATTTTTCCCAAACATTCATAAATGAATATACGCTTTGCGTTTTTCATTTCTTTAAACAACACAATCGAGAATCTACTGTATATACACAATAATAGCAATATTTCTGCGTAACTTCGTCCATCCAGATGTAAAACAATTACACGACTGCTGATATCATTATATGAAATAATTCTTACTCCAGGCAACTTTATATATTTTAGCTATTCTGCAGAAGGCTTCTTTAAAAATACATCTAAATCATAACAGCATAATGTAGCGCCGAATTTCATAAACAAAGCAGAAAAAATAATAGTGCAGGAAAATGAGCATTTCAAATTCATGAAAGGAAAGAATGTGCGTAAAGGAAAGATAGAGAGAGATTGAAGTACCTCGTTGATGTTCTGTAAAGAGAGAAGAGAGAAACAAATAAAATAGTTGGCATATCATACATCATACAGTAAGAGCGAGTGGGATGCCTGCGGCACTGTCACTCAAGTAATGTAATACGTATTTAAAAAAAAAAAGTTTAGTGGATTGTCAGCTTAATGGACTCAGTTATCGTGGAGTACAGATTAGAGAGACCAATTTGGAAAGAAATCTATATATATATCCATTTATCTATATACTTCATTCGAGCATGGTAAGGTTTTATTCTATAGAAAACTACTTGTCTTCAACAAATTATGCTGAAATTTTCCTCCATACAACAGGAACAATTTGTTTTTATTAAATTTTAAAACCCAGGCGGGCAAATAAATTAATAACCTCCGTATCTATATAAATAAAAAAGTAAATGTTTGTTGAAAATATTAAATCTCCTAAAGTTACCCGCCAATTGCTTTGAAATTTTTACACAACCTTGCATTACAATATGTGCACATTTAATGAAGTGTTTTTATCTGTGACAGGTAAACACAGCTGTTTTAAGCGCAACGGCAGCACCATCTGTTGAATGTAACAGCAACTCTCTCAATACTAATAATTGCTCTTTGCGGACTGCATACTACTTGACAGCTGCTGTCACTTGCATTGTTGTATCAAACATTTTTAATGCTTCGCAAGCATTATGAAATTAAACATATTATAATAGTGTGTTTCTATTTTCCTTCTTTTCCATTCAACTAGAGTAGAGTATAGAATAGTAATTGTAACAAAAATTTTATTACATTCCTTCCCAATACATATTACATAATCGTACTATCTCAGAATTCAAAGCGCAATTGATAGACTCATTTCTCCATGTTAGTTCCATTAAACTGCGTCAACCGCACAACTGACCGAAATGATCATACCATATTTAATGACACAGACAATGCAACCGGCATACATAATAAATCATTTAAACATAAAGAGATTGATTAAAAGTTTTATACCAGAGTCTCGGGGGCAAAGATAAAACATTCCATTGAATGATTTAAGGACGCCGAGATAAAGCTAACACATTAAGTTACATTTTAAAATTACAAAGTGGTTCAAAACTGTCTCTTTAAAACCAAAGAAATGTGCTTAAAATTTAAACATTCAAACAGCCTGTAGTTTATAAAACTTGTTGACAGTTTTTCATTGTTGTTGGAGATATGTATCTCAGTAACTCCTTAGCTGGACAATTCTAGTTTTGCTTCCTAGACTCTCGTATTTATAATGTGAAATAATAAAGAAATAAAATAAATATAGTATTTCAATTGATACCTTTTTTAAAAATAGTTTACCAGCATATTCATTAATTAAATGAAATTTTTAAGTGAAAATGTGTTCCTTTCAAAACACTTACGAAGATAATTTTATAATCTACTGTATTAGTGAATAGATTGTAGGTGAAATGTTTATAAATTTGTCATATTTTTAAAGGTTAGTTAAGTATTTAATAATTGAAAGAAACAAGAATGTTCAAAAATATAAATGTCAGAGTTTACAATGAGATAAAAATTGTTGTAAATAAGGCATGGTGCGTATTTATTATTTTAGAAATATGTAATAAGTGTATAAATTTTTGTAACAATGATGCTACGGTGTCCATTGATATAAATGAATATCATATCCTGGTTGTTTTTCACGGACATAATTGTATGAAAATAAAATAAAATAAAAATCAGAAATACAGATATGTATAACATCTTTAACAATCATGCACACTGACATTTATTATAATGTACACGATTATGAAAAATTGTAATCAGGGGAAAGTGAGGTAGTCAGATTCATTAGAATTAATTTTTTTAAAGAGAATAAAAATATTAAAAAAAAATATTACACACAGCACATTTCGATACGAAATAATAATGTCACATACATAATTGCTAGGTTATCTTAATTAAGTAAAAGTTTTCATATTTTTCGATAAATCATTTATGAAAATGAATGACAATTGACCATTTTTCATAAATTTCAACGTTCTATAGTCACAAGATTGCCTCACAAACCCCTTTCTTCACATCTACAGGCATAACAACAGAATAATGACTAAACGAAGGTGCTATACACAGAGAAAAATTAGATTTTTATTAATAAACTAATATTGTTACCTTTGGGTCGTAACGCCTGTACTGATCCAATCCAAGACCTAAAAGAAATAATAGTCATTTATCAATATGTAATACAATTTATGCACAAATAACAAAAGATCATTAAAAAGTTATTAGTGCAAAAGTAATCGGTAGATTTGTTAATAGAAAAACAACATGGAGATTGAAGATTGATAAAATCTAGAACATAGTTGTAATATAACTTACAAAATTACTTTATTATAAAACCATGTATCATAGTTTAATGTCAACTTCAAACTGAACAGATACTTCCTCAAAACAGATTAATACCTAAAAACTATCCATTCAAGAACAAACAAACAAAAATACTCGGTTGTTAGCAGCACTCGGGGAGGAATCTCTTGTGTAATTTTTTTACTGAGCAGATAATTTTTTCTATTAATTAGTCATGAGGTGATAAAAAACATAACAAAGTTATTGTATTTTGTAAGTTATTAAATGGAAAATTACAAATTTAATGCACTAAACATTGATTATAATTCTAATAAATGGAAATACACATTTCAATAGTGCTGAATTAAAAAATATATTTTTTATAAAATATGCCACATCTCGATCACTTTTCCCAGCAAAATTTTGCTGGGTAAATACTCAATTGAGATCATCATAAAAAAAAAGGAGAATTGAGTGTACTACAATATGTACAAAATCAATTATCAACATTTTAAAATTGGCTAAAAAAAATTTTACTCTTATTTTTACGACCACATATCTATTCATTCTTTATATATTTATTTAACCTGTGCTTTTTTTTACTTGTTTCTGTAAGTTTGTTGTGTTCTCGTCAAATTGATGAAAAATATTTAAATGTATTATATTGGACTGTATTTCATTTCGTGTTATGTGTTTTTCATTGTCTGCAAACCATAAATAAATAAACAAATAAAATGAATATATGAGAATTGAAATAAGCCATCACCGCTTTAATCCTACAAAAAAAATATTAAATAAAAATATCAGCATCTCTCGCATACTATGATTTGATTCAATAACACACGGTCAGCTTATTACACAGGAGAGAATAAAAACTAAAGGGTCCGCCAAATAACTTTTTTTTTTTGAAAACAGGGCGCAAAACATCGAGTGTAGCTTCGGCTGTGTGGCACGTAGCGCCGTCCTGTTGAAACCAAATGTTGCCAATATCCTCCTCTTCAATTTTTGTGAACAAAAATCCGTTCAACATGGCCCGATAACGATCGCCATTGACTGTAACGGCCACTCCTTGCTCATTTTCAAAGAAAAATGGCCCAATTATGCCTCTGGACCAAAATCCGCACCAAACAGTGACTCGTTTTGGGTGTACCGGCTTTTCAATGTATGCGTGCGGGTTTTCTGTGCCCCAAATACGACAATTTTGCTTGTTTACATACCCGCCAAGATCAAAATGAGCTTCATCCGAAAAGATGATTTTTTTGGCAAAATCGGCATCTTCTGTAAGTCGATCGCAGGCCCACTCAGCGAAGCGAAAACGCATTGGATGGTCAGTTGGCTTCAACTCCTGAACCAATTGGACTTTGTATGGCGTCATACCAAGGTCTTTATGCAAAATTCGTCTCAATGATGTCTCCGAAATGTTCAATTGTTGAGAACGACGGTGAATTGATGTTGATGGCGCTTCACGCACACTTTCTGCCACAACATCGATATTCTCGGGTGTACGCACTGTTTTTGGCTTTTCACGCTTTGGTTTATCGATGAGGATGCCAGTTTCTTTCACTTTTTTCACAAGATAACGAACATACGGAGCTGACGGTGCTTCTCTTCTTCCAAAAACCGTACGCAATTTTCGCACACATTCTGCAACATTACCATGATTTTCAAAGTAATGTCGCAATATTTCCCAGCGTTGTTCAAGCGTATACACAACCATATTCGCTCAGCGGAAGGATAAAACTAATTATCTGTCAAATCAGACATGAGCTAAGTGTTACCATTCACGAAATAAGCACTAGTTGAAAAAAAAAACTTTAGATGGCGGACCCTATATAACTATAATTTAGAATTATAAATTATAAATTATAATTTAACCATGAAATTAAGCAATTTATCAGTTCCAAAAATACACTACAATGTAAACATGCATATGTATGGAACGCAACAAAGCATGTTTTTAAATGTAACAATTTTACTCTCATCATTGGATAGGGGAATAAAATTTGTTCCCTGTTGGAGTGGGACACTTATATCTGGGTGGCGGGAACTACAGGAGTCATCATGCTAGCACATAGAATATGTATATTTACCGTCGGGTTGTTTAACTCCGGGAGTCATAGACCTTAAGAAATCGTCGGGCGTCATGAACACTTCGTGCTGATCGTGATGCTGCGCTTGCAGAGTGGCGAAATAGCGGAACACCTTGTCGGGTGTGGAGTAATGCCTCATTCTGTTCTCATACTCTATTATCTACTCTCCGCAATACACAACACACGGCGCCGTACCACAACGGGAATAATTCAGCAACCAGGGAAAGCATGCCGGGGAACAAAACAGTTTACATACATAATCCATCACTCGATAACTTCCTAGGATGACAAAAGTCCACAAAATAAGTTGCATGGGATAGCTGACACCTTACACATATCAGAAGACAGTGTATTCCCCGTTTTGCATCAACATTTGTTCAAGAGAAAGCTCTGTTCTGAATGGACACCACATTTGATCACAGTTGATCAAAAATGACAATGTGTCAACAATTCAGAGCATTGTTTGCAGCTGTTTCAGCGTAATAAAAAACATTTTTTCAAGATATATGTGACATTGGACAAAACGCGGATTCATACTACACTCCAGAGTAAAATTGGCAGATAGCAGAGTGACAAAAAATGCAAAAATATCACCTGGTAAGGTTTTAGCCACCATATTTTGAAATGCGTTCAGTATATTAATATTACATGGCGTTATTGGTGCATTTGAAGAAAGAATTCAAGTCTTATCAGTCACCCGCAAACTTATTGAGTGATCATGTTTTATACAACACAGTTTATTTCTGTAATTATTTTAATTTTAAAGCAGTTGATATCCTGCAAACATATTTTCGCGTCTCACAAATTTTCTTTGATATGTTGCAATTATGTAATGTTTAAAGTAGGAAAAACATACACGACCAAAGACTAGCGGAGACTCCAAACAACTTATTATGAAAATGTTTTTACCTTTAATTTTAACAATAAAATATGCACCTATTATTTATGGTGTTACTACGGCGCCAGCTGAGTTATTAGAAATGACACCATAGCAGCACCTATGGGTTTACAAGGGTTAAAAAAGATCAAGCAAAAGCAACCATTAGTAGACAGACCCAGCAACTGAAAGTGTTAGTGGTACTTGCAAAATGCAGGTATATATTTTTAGATTTGTTACATTTATGCAATTATATTGACGTACCCTACGTAAAGTACTCTAACTACATTTTTGTTTATTTTGAGATATTTGGTGTATGTTATCAACTGACCGTTATCTACAAATGTAAACAAACAAAAAAATATATAAAATAAATTACGCCTAGTTTTCAGGCGTATAAGACGCTATCTACATCGAATTTTCAAAATGAACGGAACTCCTATAACGCTAACTACTTAATTTTGACAAGGCATAAAGTTTTAAAACGATTTCATACATTATTTTATCGTGTTTTTGAATATATAATACTAGTTTAGATTTTCGGATAAAACTATCAATTAATTAAAAAAAATACGTTGAAAAATCTTTTAAGCTCTCTCCTGTAAAGTAACAGATTTGCAGATAGAGTACTTTACGTAGGGGCCGTTGATATTTTGTACCCCAAATTGCTTGTGGGGTAATTTTTAAATGGACTAAACTAAAACCTCATCTTATGAAATATTATGTGAAGTAATAAATACTATGTAAATCCTAGCTAATAGCACTATTTCCATCTATTTCACCCGACCGATGAATTACTAGTAAAAAAAGTATAGTGTGAATTCACACTAATTAACTCTCGTTGTCAAATGACACGAATTTAACATTTTATTATTTATCAAAACAAAAACCAATTTTTACCCTCATTCTCAAACATTAGCTAGATATTATAGCGCATGGCGGTTGCTAAGATTTTCATAACCCAATTTCATCATTTAACTGGATGAACGGATATTGTTCTTCCAAAATATTTAGACAGATGTAGATAGTATATGTAATATTAAGCATAAGACAAGTTTCAAACAAAAAAGAAAATATTACAATCTTTCAAGAAATTGCGGTTCAAAAATTGGATGACAGCCACTCATGAATGGCGTGTGCGCTGAGCGCTGTTGTTCATAATGCACTCAGTTAGTGTACTTTATTTTAAATTTATCAAAAATACTTTTACAAGTACATACTTCAAAATCTAAAATAATTTTAACTATTCATGTGATATAGTTATGTGTAGCGTCGTATTACATAGACAAATATACATAAAAAATATATACACACACACATACAAACACATGAAATATGTTTAAGGCCCCTATAAATACCATGAAACAACCAGAGGTTAGTGCGTGGGTTATTGGACAGGCCTAGAAATGGAGGTATTTTACCATCAGGTTGTTTCATTCCGGGAGTCATTGCGCGGAGGAAGTCATCCGGAGTCATGTACACCTCGCTCGCATCACCGTAAGAGAGCTTGATGGTAGCAAAATACCGGAATATCTTGTCCGGCGTAGAGTACGAGCGCATTCTGTTCTCATACTCTATGATCTGCAGTTACAACCACTCGTTACATAATACTATTCTGCCGATAATAACTAATTATGACGGGAACAAGAAACAAGGTTGTAAAGAACTCTTCATCGTAATCCTATTCATGACTGGCACTGTTCTAGATCACCTGCTCCTCAAAAAAGATAAGTTAAAAGAGACACTCGAAGAAATTTACAATAAAGTTAAGCCACAGTTTAAGTTTTTAAAAAATATAGCTTCGCTAGTTAAATCCTGCGTTTTTAAATAATAATAAAAAACAACTTCAAATATTATTATTACTATTTTCATTACTGTATTTTTCAAATGTGTTGGATGGCTATGAGACCCTCATGGACACAAGCCATTTGCACCAGATGCGTCAAAGTTGACTGGGTAATCTGAATCCCAAAGAGAAGATAGCCTTCGACGTAACTTTTATTATGGTTTTATCGAAGAATAATCTACGTATCATATAATATCACAGCAAACAGCCTTTGAGGAAGTATTTTATAAAAATGGCGCTTTATAAATTATCCAATGTTTTTATTAATACAATTATGACAAAAAATATTTTGGGAATGTTCAAATCTATGTGCATGAAAACCGGATTAAATACCCGAGGGATTCTTGCCATAATTTCTATAGATATCACAACAGGTGACGACAATGTTGTTGGAGAAGAGAACATGGAACTTTGGGCATATACAGGGCTTGCCTGTTATTGGCTGATTTGAGTAATCACTCGATACATCAAGCATGTTTCACAAGACCTTGACGCGTGGAATATACAGAAGTAATATGGATGTTCAATCGTGCAAAGAATGGTGAATGTTGCACAGTGACAGTTTACCAATGACAGATTGTAAGCCCTGGAAATACCCAAACTTCCATATTCTCTTTTCAACAAAATATTGTCAACTCTGTTGATGAATCTAGAAATATCATATTTAAATTAATATAGATGAAGTGTTTAAATACTGATATGACGGTTCTTATTCTGGCTTTAAGTTTGGATAATATTTTAATATTTTGGCTACTCTGAGATATTGACGCACCCTATACAATATAATGTTAACAAACAGTAACACTGATACTAGCCTTCCTGTTCCGGAAACCGATGTTTTCCTTGCGGTGGTTTTTCTTTTTCTTCCCTTCTGCATCCACCAAATCACCCGATGCTTCAGAATCTATCGGCGTATCAGCTCCGACACTCGGAAAGAATCTATTTTTCAGACTGAAATAATATTCATAATATTAATAACACTTAGTACTTGTAAAACCAGAATTGTACATACGATGAATCCCAACCAATCTAAAACAGCTTACAACAGTTGAGATCTTTCTCAATAACTGACAATTTAAAGTTTCTAGGTGGTTGGCATACATCCCATATTGGGATAACATATAGTCTTTATTTAAATATATATAATATAGCTACTTTATGAATAGTTTATTTATATTCTTTTAATAAAATTTAGGAAATTTATTACAGTACAATCATCTAATTGGCCCAAAAAAATTCACAGTGTAAATCTAATAGAAAATTTGTAGATCTTTATATGTAGTGTAGTAATTTGCGGGGGTATCTTTTTTTCTCAAAAAGAAGTTGTAACTTAATATGGTTTTTGAATTCAAGCATTTAAAGATAATCACAAATTTGGATGAGTATTATGTACTTAGTTAATATTCTGTAACGAAAGCCTCAATCTGAAACTTCCGCATAGAATACTCAGGTGTTATGTTTGGTCAATACTTTTATACAGAGTTGAATCGCAAACTCTCGAAATCAGCACTATGAACCGATTGAAGGCATTTTAAATGTGGCTTCACCGTACAATGCTACGCATTCCATGGACCGATATGGTTAGCAACGCAAATGTGCTCCAACGAGCAAGAGCAGGGAGACGATTGCTGACTGATATCAAGGTCCAGAAAGTGTCCTATGTGCTAAGAGGAGAGAAGTACCAGATATTGTACCTAATCATAAAAGGCAAAATAGAGAATTAACAAGATGTTGGCAGAAGGCAGATCTGGCTCCGGAATATACAAGATTGTACTGGGATGAGGACCGTCGAGATGCTGTTTAGATCTACGCAAGGCAAGAACAATTACTCTCAAGCGATAGTCGATGTCAGGGGGATCTGACAAGATACGTACAGAAGAAGAAGATTGCTTAGTTCTATCTCCTAAAAAATTTGACAACTTGACATAAAAAAAATTATTGGGAAAAAATATACGAGAAAAAATAATGTATAACATCCAAAACGGGGTAACGGAAAAAGTTAGAGTTATTCAGTCACATGTTATTCACCTCCGATAATTGAGGAGAATCCCGAGTGCGGTTGCGGCCAGGACGGCACAGCCCGCGTTGGTTAGGTCCGAGTACTGCTGATTTCTGTAGCTGAAGTTGTGCGACGCCCGGCTGGGCGGGCCGCCGCGACCCCTCCTCCCGGAGACCGGCTGCTGGAGGAGAAGGGGTCTGCCGGCTTGAGTCCACTTTGCCAGAGGACTGATCTGCCGGCAGAGGCAAGTCGCCACTTTCACATTGCACCACATCCTGAAACTACGCTCAATTAATTATTTGGTCGGGAAATAAAATTATAACTATTTTATAATGTATTCAGATTTTTTTTGATACTTAAAAAAACCATTTAATTTTTACAGGCAAAACAGCTGTAAAAATTAATTCATAATAACATTTTTTAAAATCATAATAATAATAATAACAACCAGCCTAAATTTTTTTTAGTTAAGATTAGATGTTTTTGTTGCTGAGTTTTTTAAATATATTTTATCGAACATTACATACATAGGAGCAGGGTTTTTTTAAACAAAAAAGGTCCCTTCATGTCAAGCTTATTACTAAAAAAATTAATGTTCAAATATCATTTAAATATTCATTACAATACTACATTTTATCATTTCGATAAATTGATTTTGTAAATTCAAAAAATACATATTTGTGAAAAAAGGTGCCCCAACGCCGTTCCACCGCATTACATAGAAAAAAAGCCCTACATAAGAGTGTGTAATATTCCATATATATATATATAACATATATAATTTTCCTGATGAGTAATTTCCATTTTAGAATTAATGTTAAAAAGGTAACTACAAAAATAACAAAATTTTAAAACAAAGTAAATAATTATTAAAAATGAAACACTTGAATTAGAACACTAACTAATTGATAGTCTAATACAAGTGTTTCATTTTTATAAATTAGCATGAAATTCCACAAAGTTAATGCCATACCAATAAATAATATAAATAAATAATGTTTAAAACATGTTGGCATGTTTAAAACGAGCATTTGAAACTGCAATTAAACATGTAATTTTGAATTTGTTTAAAAACATCTATGTTTCCCATATTTCTCTGATCTCATATATTCTTTTAACTTTTACTGTCATATTTATTTAATTTTACTCTTGTAACCTTACTTTCTTATATATTAATGATCCAAGTTGACAATTTGTTAATACAACGCACCATCATATGTCTATACATATAATATTTCTATAAAAGTCAAATAATTTATTTTGCAAATGAAGATCTCTTACAAAACTTAAAATATCTGCATTATTGTTATGAATATACTGTGCACCTTCACCTTCTCCTAAATACCTACCTATAATTTCAAATAAATAAGAACTGTTTCCTTTTGTTTATATGTTTAACGCTCATTGTTTTGGACCGTGGGTGATTAGCTGGCAGAGCGTGTTGATCATTCCTGGTTTAGGAAATGTGTATTTGTTTTGAGGAATTACCTGTTTATTTTCAGGCCTTGAATGTTACACTCGATTGTAAGTTAACAAATGATAAAATATTATTGCAAACAAGGTCAAGGTAATGCATAATATCAATACTGTTACTCACTTGTTATTGAATAAGATAATTCTGAAGTTTCAGAAAAACCATCCTCCAACAAACCCGCTGAACAAACTAAATCAATCAGACATAAAACTTCGCCAAGATCTTATATCATTTGGATTAATTGTTGCGATAAATGTTAAACTCTTGACAGTCGAATTTATTTCATTTTCACTGTTTGCCTACGTTCTAGAATCCTAGCTTATTTGTAATTCGCAGTTAAAAATACACCAAACTGACAGATCAGACTGGAGACCATAGACCACAGACTAACTAATTTATATAAAGACCGCCAACTGCCTCGATTTTTTATGGCTAGAAGTGATATTCGCCAGCGGCCGGAAGTGACGTAAACGGCTAGAAGTACTAAGCTCCCGGCTGGGCGTGACTTCGCCGCGGCTGAATGTCGAATCCACCCGCCGAAATATTTATCATTCATTTTTCAGGTTAAATGGTATTTATATTGAAATTTGTTGTATTACATATTTTCAAAATTATAATATTAATATTACAAAGAAGATCTTTCACTATCTAAATTTATTTATTTCAGTGTAAACAAAAATAGAAAGGTCACGGCTAAAACGCGACATTTATAAAAAGAGTTCAGGCGATTAATAATGGTTACTCAACTCAGCCTTACAATGGTAAATGGTAATGGTAACTTTTTTGAAATAATTATCTCAAACTATATATAAATATAAGGCTTTTCAACAAAAATAAAAACGATAGAATTTTCAAATTACTATATTTTATTTAAAATTCTAGAAAATACAATATTTTAAAAGGGCGGAAGGAGTGCCCACCACTTCCAGAAGTTATGTTTCTTAACGAGGGTGCCAGCGCCCCTTTGTGGGCGTTTTGGAAGTCTGGCTAGGCGTTTTTAAATTTTTTGCATTTGGGGGGTGCTGCAGAAGTTCAAGGGAGCGTTGTGTCAAGTAAGAAAAACTACACTTTCATACGCAAAATTTAACTTTAAGTTTGGCATAATACTCAATATTATCAAGTTCTTCATATACGGATTTCTATTTTTCTATCGATAATTGTCTATAACCGTAGTTTGTCTATATTTATTTGAAATATTTGAACAGCTTGTTGGCATCTCGTATTTTTCGTTCCCATTTTGGTGTTATTGTTAGTGTATTAGTGTGTCTCGTCATTTCTGGTCGTTTTTTGAACAATCTGACGTTTACGAGTCGACCCCCCCTGCCATAGACCAGACTCTAACTAATTTGTAAACCATAGACTTACTACTTTGTACAAAGACTGCTGACTCCGCCCAAAATTTAAGGCTAGAAATGACGTACACTTCAGGCTAGAAGTGAGTAGCTCCCGGCTGGGCGTGACTACGCCGCGGCCAGAAGTCGAATCAATCTGCCGAAATTTTTATCATTCATTTTTCAAAACAAATGGTATTTATATTGAGTTTTGTTGTATTACATATTAACATAATTATAATATCAGTATTAAAAATAAGATGTTTTATAATCAACATTTATTTATTTCATTGTAAACAAAAATAGAAAGGTCACGGCTAAAACGCTACATTTATTAAAATATTTCAGGCAATTAGTAATGGTTTATTAACTCAGCCATACAATGGTAATGTTTAATGTATTTTTTACTCGCTCAACTGCATAAATATGATTCATCATTTATCTTCTACGTTCTTTATGTTTGAGGCTTCTGTTCAAATAAACATTACCTTACGCGACTTACTAGCTTTTATAAAAGTGTACATTTGTACAATATTATAAAAGGGCAGAAGGAGTGCCCACCTCTTCTTTTGAAGGCTGCGTTAACTACTTACTACTCCCACAAACTTGAGTTTTAAATTAATCCAAAATTCCTTCTGCCCCTTTTGTAGACACGAATCGATAATTTTATTTTTAAAATAATTACGTGATTTCTAGAAGGCCAAAGAATGCGAGAGGTTTGAAGGCTCTGAATATAAAAATAGAGTATTAAAGATTAATTAAAACAAATGCAGACAAGGATCAATAATTTTATCTTGAATAATGTCCTAAAAAATTTCCGCACACCAAATAAGATAATTCAAGATATTTCAAGGCACTGAAAGTAAAAACAGACTTATAATACATAATTTTTTTTTTTCTAAAATAAAATCTAGGACAGAGAAACAGAGCAAATCTGAAAGCGAAATCGATTCAGATTTTAATTCCCTCGCAATATCACTGCAACCAACAGTAAGAAGATAAAATTATAATTACCAGCAACATGATAAAACAAAAATAGATCGCTGTAAACGATGCTTCAATGGGTAGGTACCTTTGGATTTCTTTTTCTTCTATTGATAATTATTCAAAAATGTCCGGAAGTGACGAGATAACACCAAATGGACATGAAAAATACGAGATAACGTGTTTAAAAAATAAACATAGACAAATAAATAAATACAAAAAATACAAAAATTTCTATATTTCCATCAAAGTTGTCTATGCTTATTTTTCAAACAGGTTATCTCGTATTTTTCATGTCCATTTGGTGTTATCTCGTCACTTCCGGTCATTTTTGTATTTTCTGTCGTTTACGAGTCGCCTCCCTGCCATAGACCAAAGATTAACGTTTCAGCCGAAGATGGTAGGGGCCACGAATTACCTGCTCGGAGCGGCCGTGGACTAAAACGGTTCGAACGAAAATTCGATGACCGCATTCATTCCAAAGATATTTTTTCCAAGAATTTTTGAATATTTTAAAACATACGATTGATTTGACACATTTAGAAATTAAGAGCAGAGATTTTGAATATATTTTTTACGGTCGAAAACTTGTCATTCAATGAAATATGTTTTCAAAATATCATTTCATTATTCATGACAATATTATTACATCTCAAATGATAAGAATGAATGTTCTAACAACTAAGCTTGCGATGACTTAAAATATTGGATTTTTTTTGGTTAACACACTTAAAATTCTATATAACAATCGAATGTACATACCACTCACTTTAGATTTTTAAATTGTTGTGATTTTTAGTCAAACATATTCGGTTTTCGACAAATAGTACTACCACTGCGATACTTACTGCAAGGGTAAGCAGAAAGGGTGCACCCCACACTCGTTTGCAGAATATACACTCCTATCATCCTCTACATCATGGGTCGGCAACCTTTTGTTGTAAAAGGGCCAAATATTTTTCATGGGGATCAGTGCGGGCCGCACTTGCAGTAGGTATACATACAATATTTATGTACAAATATTTTAGTTTTAAAAATAAAACGCTAAGTGTATATTTTAACGACATTTATTGTATTTAATAAAATCAATGAGATTCCCTTCGCTCCCCTTCTCGCTTCCTTTCACTGGATTGTGTATAATATTGTCCGTCATGTGCGTTGCGGCGAGAATCTCGCGGGCCGCACCAAGATGTCTCGCGGGCCGCATGCGGCCCGCGGGCCGCAGGTTGCCGACCCATGCTCTACATCAATATTTTTGACATGACCAAGTTTCCGGTTTCGATTTACTCTCTTAGTCATTCTTTCAACATCATTCGCTCCACACGTCCAAACCACCTTAAAGAACCTTTCCAATTTCTCTCAAGTATCCCTAGATCCGTCTTACATTATTTTCTAATACAAATATTCAATTTCAATTATGTCATACATCGGTTTATCCGCACATCTTTCTAAGGGATCATATTTCAATGGCGTTCACTCTGTTTTCCTTCTTCTTGGATTTTTTTCATGTTTCGCTTTTATGCATCAGTGTTGGCACTAGCACTCCGTTATGTTCAGCTAGTTTGGCATCCAGTTTCTTATATTCCAAGTAGATTTTTCCTTTGACTCATTTTTTTATTGATATTTCGATATTTATTATTTCAAACTGGACTACCTTTACGCCTCTCCAAAATAATTTTTGTTCTTTTACTATGTTAAAAACATATATAAGAAAATAAATAGTAAAAAAACTAGAGTTAAAATAACTGTGAACACAACTCGGCTGTCCAAACTCAAAACACAGTAAGGGACATTTTTTTTGTAGTAGGTTTTTTTTGCATTTTTGGACTAAGTAGAGTCTACTTAGTCCATAAATGCAAAAAAAACATACTACAAAAAAATGTCCCTTACTGTGTTTTAAATTTGGACAGCCGAACTGTAGTACAGTAACAGTTTTTTTTATTTAAATTCGTTCTTACTGTGACATCTATGTAAAAGTAGTGAAAGCTTTTTATTTAGGTTTCACAAAAATTTCGAAGTGTCTGCCTGACATCTAGCGGAGCATAGAATAAACATTATCTTCAATCCACACGATAAAGAGGTTCATAAAACAAAATGCATTATATTTAGAGACTCAGAGTAAAAAAGTATTATCATTTTTATTGTAAACGAAAATTTACAGTTGTTTTACATAAACTTTTTTACTTTGATTAGCGACTTAGATGAGATTTTGTTACTTCAAGTCAAAAGTATGGCATGAAAGCTTGGCATCGCGTTTTGTTTTAGTAATTCGCGGCACTATCGTTGTATGGTCGTGCGTTGTGTGAAAAGTTCTTTTGGTGTCTCGTGTGTGAATTATTGTGTTTTGTTGTGAAGTGTTGTTTGTTTTATGGATTAAATAATTAAATCTTCATTGCGCAAGATTTAACACCGCTATTAAATGTAAGTTATTTGTTTTATCAACTTAATTAATTTGTTGAACACCGAGTCTACCTGCTCAACAATATAGCAGGTGGTAGTTAATTTGTTGATACTTTCGTACCTACCTATCTTTGGAAAAAAGCTTCAGGATTAATGTTTTATTAATGATAAATGAGTTATGCACCCATATCAATTATAAATAATAAAAATCACTTCAAAATCTCATATAATCGACGCATAGGACACTAAATAATATAACGTTATCACGACGATACATTATTAAAAATTAAGCAAAGTTTTTTTGGTTTATAAATGGCTAATATAACTTTCATGCCTGATATTACTTGTGCAATAAAATATCCTATTAAAAAACATACGTTAAGTTATAGTTTTATAAGATAAAATATGTACGTATCATCAGTACCGATGTTAGCCCCCTTGGCACCTTGCTTCAGTTGGAGGTTTTTAAGACTCCCCTTTTTACAGTATTCAAGAAATTATTTACAAAAAAAAAATACACAAAAACTTTAACTACGGATTAGATCTTCTTCAGATAAATATTTTACAATTAATACTTGAATTATTTTGTTAAAGAAACGTTTGTACTTATTCCTTTGATATTTTCCGGCATATGGATATTAATCAAACATGGATTCAATTCAGTTCAGTGCCTAAAATCAACGTTTATGATTGTAAAAATGTTTGTTAGACACTGCATATTCTAACTAGGTATAGTAAATACCATAAAAATCATAATAAATTTAGATAATTTCTACAGCGCCCTTTTCTTAAAATACAGCCTCAAGGCAGCTTCAAATATTTTTTATGAAAATAATGCGGAATGCACCGAAACACGTGTTACACTAGATTTTAAGAAGTGGTGGTATTTACCTATTGAAATTTAAATTAAAAATGGATGGTTATTATATAATACATAGTAACTACCAAGTCAATTAATGAAAGTATTATCTTATTGGAACCTAATAGGCATTTTTTCTCTTACAAATAAAAATTAAAAAATCAATTTCATTATCCGAGGATTGAATTTCAAATCTGTGTTTTGCACTAACGCCATTAAATTTTTACGTCATCCTATTTGAAAAGGTTTATTTAATAGTTTTTATATTTAATTCAAAGAATATCTTAATAAAATAATTAATGTCGTATTAAAGAATACCATAAAGAAGAAATGTAGGCATCCGTGTAGTAAAAATACGTTTGAAACGATATTTATGGGGTTCGTTAGACACTCGCTGTCCAAAATTCGTTTCTATAAATATTTATTGTCTGCCTACTTACTGTAGTTTGGTGAATTGTATTTTTGCCCTGTTTCAATAGCAAGAAGTTAGTTATTACGATAACTGTACCTACATTTGTATGTATATTTGTTGTAATATTTCCGGTTTGAAATTGATCGGACATCACGATATTACGATATTTGCGATATTGAGCGCCCAGTGCGAAAGAACCACATCTTCATGTTTGTCGTTCACAGATGTGCTTAAAAATTTTAATTTAATTTTCAAAAACTATTTTTACAGGAGTGCGTTAAATACTTTTTTTGTTTGTAACTTTTTATACATTATTTTATATGCATCATCAAAGCTATTTACTTATTGTTTTATTTTTATATTTTAAAAATATTTGATATTTTTGTTTAACTGTGTAATTGCTATGATTATCATTATTTTTAAAATTGTCATCGACCTCAAATAAATATAGTAGTGGAAATTGTATACAGGTGACGTTAAGTAAAGGAATTGTTTTACGGGAGAGGAAAAGAAGAATTAACAGTAGACAGAAAAAGTAGAATATTAGCAATGTCTAGGCTACTCGGGGTTGCGTATCCGTACTCATTCTTGTGTAAGTTGTATACTAGTCTCCGGGAAAAAAGATAGACGCGTTTTACAATACAGATAAAGGCCTGATTGATGGCGTGTCTACGTAGACAATTGGTTGTGAACATGAGAATATTGTTTTTAGTCAGACTGATTTCACCCGATTGGTATTGTTCGCTCAGAACCAATACGATCAGCTGCGCTATTTGCATCTTTTAGGTAGTATTCTTATCTTAATCCTTAGCACTGGAGTGCCGCCATAGAGGCGGCTTGCTTGGTTGGCTACACTACTCGAGTGCCGCCGCTATGGCGCCAAGAATTAAGTCTTAATAATCGATAGTTTTGACAAATTGGTTTTTTGATTTTCAATGTTATTATGATCGCCTCGCCTTCATGCAAGAAACGATGCAGTGCCCTGTACACTGTTGGGTTTATATAAGGGTTAGAAGAAGAAGAAAATATCAGTACAAAGTGACTACCGAATCATATTATTTATTAATCCAGCATTAATTTGTGGAATGACATGTTGATTATTAAAAAATAATTAATAACACCACTTAATGAGTTTTAATTCATTTCACACGACTAGTTTCGAAAACCACAGATGTTTTCATCTACAGGTGAAAAGTAAATCAATTTATGAAGGTATAATTGTACTTACATACTATGTTTTGTATATTTGTAAGTACTTTTTTTTGTAATATCCATATGACTTTGAACTGCAAAAGATGCCAATGCAAATGGCAATTATGCCATTTGCATTGCCAGGTTATTAAACCTATAAAAATGCCATCAGCGGTATGTTTCAAATTTAGTATCTCGAGAAAATATTTTTAAAAAAAATAGTACAAAACGTACTTAATGGAAAATTTAGGAGATTTTTTTTCAATACTTCTGTTGAAAACGATGTTATTATTAAAAATAATGTATTTATTATCATATCTTTAAAGAAATATTTTTTAATGTACATACGGTACATTGCATATTGATAAATCAAATATTTAAGTAGGTTCTTCCTACTATCCAAGAATATGTCAATAAAATTTTGCTGAGTTTTTTGTTGCTTTACCGCGCGTTCAAATACAAATTTCTTAAGATCCTCACTGAAATTATAAGGGAAAAATACGCGAAAAAATTCGTAAGCAGATATGTTAATTGGTGATTTTGTTTTGTATTGTGTACGTTTTATAATTTTTTGTATGCTTTCTGTTAAACATTCCGTTATTTTCTTTTGTCCTTTAAAAAACAGTTATACAAATGAAGGTATATACATTATAATTGACTTTGCTGTCATGTACATATGGATTTAAATAAATGAGGAGCAAATTAATTAAATTATAATATTTTTGTAATTTTTTTGTACATATCGTAGTCATACAGGAGAAAGTGACCAAGTGCATTTTTTTTTACAAAAACGTGATCATTGACTATTTGATATCTTACTAGCATAATATTGCCTTGAAAAAATTCCAAAGTATTTTAAACTTGGAAGTATAATTTTTTTTTCGGGTCGTCAGCCCCGTAAATGCCCAGACTTCCATATTCTTCTTCATCTTTGATGAGATGTCAAAAAACAATATGAAAATAACTCCTGTAATTGGAGATAATACAGATTTTGTGAACAAGTATTTGGACACACTAAAAATGTTGGAAGTATAACATATTGACTTGTTAAAAATGACTAACTGCATTGATGTTTATTTTCATGCCAAGCAAAAGTGACTTAAATGACCCTCCTGAACATTTTACGTTTTGGTAGTTGGTTACTTTCTCCTGTACGACTACGATATATTAAATAAATAAATTTTTGCGTCTATAATCTTAAATGTATCACTGGATATCAATCCTTTTTTACCAGCACCACATCTGACTGCGTGCAGTTTTGAATATCGAATTTGAAATTACACACACGTATCTATAAATACATACGTCTGTTATGCCTACATAATGGTAACCACACACGCTCCCTGACATTTTAGTAGGTACGTACCCTGACTTGGTCGATGAAAGCATTTTTAGCTAAATCATGAGATGATGTACTTTCTCTTTTTGAGACCCTGGCGTCTGACGTCATTGTGGGCACCGGTAACAGTACCGGTTGTGCCCATTACCATCTGCAGTATATTTATTTCCTTGTGAATGCTTTACTATTTTTCATATTTGTAATAAATTTACATAGCGCCATTTTCGTAAAATACTACCTCAAGGCCGCTTCACTGCGAATGAATTGGGGAGAAGCAAATAGTGGAAATGATTTAGTAATATTTATATCAATAATAATTTATTTATGCGTGCGAGATTCTGCTCGACTTTTCGCATGCCTCTTTAGGCATGCGAAACGCCTGATTTTTTTTCCTTTCAATTGTTTATTATTTTAAAATAATGTCAACTTGAAATGGTGGTTGAAGCAATTTTTAAATATTTTAAAATAAAGTAGAAGTTGTTAACTACCAAAATGACACCCACAGATCCAATATAATGTAAGTGCGAGTATTGTACAGTTGATTGGCTAAAACGCAAAGGTCATTCATTCGCCGAATCACGTTCCAGTAACAACTATCTACAGGGCGAGTCAAACTTCTATTGGCATATTGGCGCTTTACTTATCGCTCACTCCTTTCGAGAACGTCGTAAATCAAAAATCGTCAATTTTCAGCTGTGCATGTTTTCGGAATGCCCAGAAAATCTACTACATATATCCCAGCAAAAGCGGCATATTTTCAACATAATATTTACGCGCTACAGGGCAGAAAGTGTAGTTTTTGCATTTTGAAGAAAAGGTATTGTTTTATTATTTTTTTAAATATACTAAATATTTTTCAAATGGAGAAAAAACCTTCAGATTTGACCTAAAAAGATATGTTTCACAGTAAAAAGTTCAATAACTGGCTTCATATTTATTTAAATACATTGTATTATATTTTTAAACTTTAAAAACGTTCTCCTGAAAAATCAAGGTTTTTTTGATTTATGACATTCTTGAAAGGAGTGAGCGTTACGCGTATAAAATTACATCCGGCAAATGGCCACCTCTTCTATGAAACCGAAAAAAGACTATGGAATGATATTTGTATTATTGATTAGTTATATTATTTCATTTGTTTCCTTTAAACATGCTTCTTACCTTATGTTTTTAATATGCATATTTACTACGCCCGTTTAAAAATTGTTTTATATTTTACATTTTGCGCTGTGTTGGTTTTGTTTATTTTTGATTACTTTTTTATTTGTGTTTCTTTCTTATTAACTTTAATCTAATGTCCCAAACTAAGTATTGGAAAATACTCATCGGGAATATTATATATGTAACTTATGTATGTAATATGTTTAAAAAAACATAATAATAATAAAACCCTTATTCGCACCCCAATGGTGCATAGGGCACTGCGTCATATAAACGCAGTGTTATCTTGATCGTTTGCACATGAGGGAAAGGTGATCAGCCCTCCGCTTCAGGTACCAGTCCAGGGTAATATTGAATAAATATGACAGTGAAAAAATCACTTATATTTATTTTACCCCCCTTGGGAATCGAACCCGGAACCTCCAGAACGGTAGCCGAGCGTGCTGACCATTACACTACGGAGGCTGACAAAATCTAAACGGGACTGAGAAATGCGTAAATGGCGCTACATTTTGATCGTTCACTCACCGTACTATATGGCTGACCCTATAGTATACGCAGGTACCCACTAAATTATGATTTATAATTATTGCGGGTATATGTAAGATAACGAGGTATTATTTTCACCGGCTTTGAGGTGTGGCGTGACGTTCAATTTAATTGCGTTAGAATATCGCCAGTAGGTGATCGTGACAAGGCTCTGCCAGTAATGTCCATGGTCTATGTTTTCAAATGCTATTTTCCAAAATGAATAGTTACTTATGTATGTATAATATAAACGAGTTTTTATAATGTTTTATCAACTACAGCGGAAGCTAAACTGGCAGTGCACAACGGAGTCCTGGTCCCAACTCTAATGTATGGAAGTGAAACACGGAGTTGGCAAAAGAAGGATGAAAGTAGACTGAATGCAGTCGAAATGCGATCTCTCAGAAGAATGTGCGACAAAACGATGTATGATAGATGTGCGAATAGTGAAATAAGGAAGGAATGCAAAGCTGAGATAAGCATTATCGATAAAATTAAGAAAGGTGTGTTGAGATGGTTTGGACATGTGGAACGAATGAGTGAGGAAAGAACGGTAAAACAAATTTATGAGGCGAATGTTAGTGGGAAAAGAAGGAGAGGAAGACCGAGAAAAACATGGCACGATCAGGTATGCCAAATACTTGAAAGTGGTCAAGTTAGGAGTCGTAACAATCGGCGGGTATGTATGAGGAGATGCATGAACGTGGAAGAGGCGAAGAATGTTTGCAAGGACAGAGTGGTGTGGCGCTCTATTCTCTCTGCCTACCCCTGCGGGGAAGCGGCGTGATGGTTAGTTAGTTTTATTAACTAGCTGTACCCGGCCAAACGTTTCTGTGGCTGATTCTAGTGAAATAAAAAAGAAAGAAAAGAGGTAGCACACATTCTAATGCATATGTTATGTTTCACAATGCTTGTGGATATACGATATTTTAGTTTATCAAGAAATACGCTGCCCACCATGAGCGATGTTTAGTGTTGCATGTGTTTCTATTACTTGTAACAGATGGCGCTGCCATTGCGATAAAAACCTTTCATAAAAAAAATACATGTCCAATTTATACCAATATACTATATTTCTCTATTGATATAGAAAAATGAAATCATTTAGAGATTGTAAGTTTATTTAAAAAAAAAGACTTAGCTTGATGGAATTTTACTTAAAATACGAATCTGTAAATATAATATGTAAGTATGTAAAGTTAAAATGTCCGCCTCCGTAGTGTAATGGTCAGCATGCTCGCCTACCGTTCTGGAGGTCCCGGGTTCGATTCCCAGGGGGGTTTAATAAATATCAGTGATTTTTTCACTCTAATATTTTTCAATATTACACTGGACTGGTACCTGAAGTGGAGGGCTGATCACCTTTCCTTCATGTGTAATCGATCGAGATAACACTGCGTTTATATGAAGCAGTGCCCTATGCACCATTGGGGTGCGGTAAGGGATTATTATTATGTAAAGTTTAATACCGAATCGTCCATTGGAGATATTGCACGGTTCAAAAGAGCATAAGTTTTTAACAGTAAAGCGGAGAACAAGCAGTTAGCCGACCTTTAACATTTTTTGCATTCCACACTAATGTACATTGTAATTTGCCATAATACGGCCGAGCCAATCAGCTCTCACACACGACCAGTCGTGGTCCTAAATGTTTGAAACTCGTAATTATTTTTTTGGTATGGTTTTAAAAACATTCTCCAATTCTCTTTTTGGTCGGTTTTTTTCCTCACGATTTCGATTTGATACGGGTCAACGGGAGCTTAGTTTTATTACATGCCTTCATTTGAATTCATCATTGTTTCATTTTTCAACATGTGGACTCGATATGAAACATTATCGTTCATCCCTTTTTTATGAAAAAAGATGGAAGTCTGAGCATCCTAGAGCTTACGTTAGGGTTGAAACTAGGAATCTATTGTGTACAGCCAGTTTAGCTTTCGCTGATAGGGTTTTATTTATTTTTCTTCCTGGCTCCATCCCAACTTATCTTCTTTGTAGACTGTTTGTTAGGGTCAGCTCTCCTCGTCCTCAGCTTGTAGGTCCTTCTGTCATATACAACGTCCACCTAGATCATACCTTCGAATCATGTTCTTGAAATCTTTCTGTAGCATTCATGAATTTTTTGATCTTATTTTACATGTCTTTTCAGGAAGATCCATGGTGATCGCCTGGTTTACGTTATGTTCAGGTTCTATACCATCTCAATTGCCTTTCCTACCTTACTATTGATATTAGTTACGCCTAGGCTTCTAAGAATGCGTGAACTCTTTATTTTTCTTTAAGGTTCATTCCAGCTGACCATCTGAGAATTCGCATTTCAGCAGTTTCTAGTTGCCTAGAGGTGTTATACATCTTCTAGCATTCGGAGCCATAGAGGAGTGCGGGTCTGACAATTGTTTGGTAGACTTTTCCCTTAAGTTTGGCTGGCATTTTTGGGTCACAAAGGACTCATTATTGTTATTTATTTTATTGTTTAGGTATTATTATAATTTTTTATACGTATATCGTAGTCATACAGGAGAAAGTGACCAAGTGCATTTTTACATTGACTATTTGATATCTTATTAGCTTAAAATTGCCCTGAAAAAATTCCCAGAGGATTTTAATCTTGGAAGTATAATATATTGACTCGTTAAAAACGACTAACTGCATTGGCGTTTATTTTCTTGCCAAGCAAAAGTGACTTAAATGGCCCTCCTGAACATTTTACATTTTGTTAGTTGGTCATTTTCTCCTGTACGACTAGGATATGATGAAAAGAAATAAATAAATCAATATATAAATGAACTACCAAAATGTTACGGTAGGCGTATGTGGAATTGTCATTTTTATTTAAAAAAAACTCGCGAGTCTTAGAGATTGGTTTGTTGATTGCGTGAATTGGTTTTGCCTTTTTGCTGTGTGGTTTTGTTTGGTCCGCTTGCTAAATAAACAAACTACCAAACAGCAATGGTATTCTGCCTTAACGTCTTCAGGTGTATTTGGAGTTATCATTTTTCTTCAAAAAGCCTTGGCTAGTATTTGAATTTGGTTTGATGATCGCGCGTATTGGTTTTCCCTTTCTGTTGTGTGGTTTGGTTAACTCCGCTTGCCAGCGAATGTGGTATTTCTGCCTTAGTGTCTTCGGGTGTGTGTGGACTTGTCACTTTTCTTCAAAAGGGCTCGGCTAGTATTTGAGATAAGTTTGATGATCGCGTGAATTGGTTTTCCCTTTCTGCCGCGTGGTGCAGTTCGGTCCGCCGCTAGCGGAGGTGGCAGCCGGCGGGGTGAACGCTCCCCGCGGTGGGCGATCAACCGCCTCGCGGTCGCCAGTCGCGGTCCTGTTACGTCCTCCGATCAAACAGAACTCCTCACCTGGCCGCCGCTTCCACAACTGTCGGGCGGGTCAAACTCTAATCCCAAACCAGCGCGTATGCAAAAGCAAACTTTCAACGCATTAGTAAAAGTAATCGGATTCTGAAAAGAAAACTTTCGTCATTCTAGGCACGACTATTTGGTAAAATAAAATATTGTTTGGAGGCCGTTTATTCATCAACCCCGACCCGAATTTGTGATTAGTATACTAACTAGGGTCGTATACTAATCACAAGTAACCGCAAACCCAATTCCGATCTGTACAATGTTTTTTGGCATCTCGCGCTGTACCAAAAGTAAGCAAATATAATAGAATGCTTCTAAGCGTCTCCCGCTCTCTACCAACAGTGACATTGATTCAAGTTATTGTTATAGACGTGAATAAAATTTCTCTTATCAATCAAAATTTTAAGGAAAGGTTAAGAGTTAAAATCGATTAGGTTAAGGTTGAATTTGACATTGATTCCTACAACAGCATTGCGCCTAGCGGTCGTGTTTCGGTGGAACTTGCCCCGAAAATGTCTCATTCTCGAGCCACTGTTTGGTGGTCGTTAGAGGTCGCCATAGCGCATGAGAAGAGTAAAGTCAGGTAGGCACTGCAGTTACAGTTTACGAAGGCTCTCCGCGGTGAGCGGTAAGGGAAGATGGATGGATCCAATACGGTTAGGTATGTTGTTCCTTCTGCTTGCAACGCGTTTCCTGTACAGCATGTTAAATGGTCATAAGTTGCTCGACGACTGACACTATATAGATCCGCAGGATGCTTTGGGTCGAGCAGCGTTGAGGTCGAGACGATACTAAAAAAAATACTCAATATATATTTTTTAATATTAAGAGAAATTGTTTTTATTATTTACAAAAATACTGGAAAAGGAATAAATTCGTTAATCACAAAGGTATAAGTTCTGGACAAGAAATTCAACAAATAAAAATGCCGTGGTATCAGATTTTTTGTTTGAAATAATTTGTTTGTTTTTTATGTAAATCTAAATAACTGATAGTTTGTTTACACTCGCATACTCATGTTTTAAACGATATAGCGAGTGTTTTAAACATTTTAGACATTTCAATGAAGAATATGGAAATCTGGGCATTTACAGGGCTCACGACCGTCATGGCTTGGTTAAGTGATCACTTTACACGCGAGTGTTTTTGCCTAGAATTTGTCACTCAAGAATTATGTACTCATACATGAAATTATAGTAACTTTAATCATAAAAAGTAAAGCCACTCACAATGAATAGGCTATTATACTTACAAAGTTGGAACATGATAATCGGTGTTGCATAAGCTGTAGCTAGATAGTTTGAAAGTATAGTACCCTCCGGGCAAATGTGATTGCGAATTCCCTTTAAGGTAAACAGTACCGGAGTTATCAAAGGAACTTCCTTATAAGGACCTAAACACCCGATTCAGTTGACCGCTTTTCTAATAAGCTCGGGTCGGAGCGGCGGAGAACATGTTCTCACATATCATTATGCACGATGTGCAGTTACCATGCAAAGGTATAATTCTTCGATACTCGGCATCATTGTAAACGCACTTAGCTGGAATTACACCTACCTTTGTCAGGGGCATGCATTGCATATAGGCAGAAAAGCAGTGCCTATCCTAACTTACCCGCGTGACATATAACCTACTACCTACCTCTACTGCCTACCCTAATTAATTCTCCTAATTAATTCAATAGGCCACCGCCTATTGAAATATGAAGTACAACAGAGCTTTCAACACACGCAAAAGGAATATTCCAACGGAAAACTGATGTGTAAATGTTTACAGACATTTAGACAATTAATAAACCTTAAAATGGATTCCTTTTTATATACCATGTTTCTCAAGGGGTAAATAAAAGTATATGTAAATAAAAATATAAATTTTCGTTTCTTCAAATCTTAAATCTCCTAAAATTATTCAATGATTGTTTTGAAATTTTGACACGACTTTGCATTTGAATATGCGCGTGTTTTTATAATACGAGTATATACAGACAGATAAGAATACGTTTTTTTTTAAATACTGCTTCTTTGACCACAATGGCAGCGCCATCTGTTGAACGTAACGGCATCACACGCAATACTAATTACCGCTCATGGCGTGCTTCTTAACATCTGCTAAAATATGGCATACCCACAAGCATTGTGAAATTAAACATGTTAGAAATGTGTACTTTTTCATTCCTTTCTTTTCCATTTAACCAGACTTATTACTGGCGAAGTTTTCTTGTTTGATTTAATTGATTGAAATGCAAGAGTAGATTAATTATTCCATTTAAAAACAAAAACTAGAGTTATGACTGTAACAATTTAAAAATTACATCATATTTGCATAACATGAAATAATATAAAAAAGCACCTTTAGCTTCTGAAACCAGTCGTTAAAATAAAACTCAAGTGGTAAAAAAACATGTGTTTTCATTAACGATTTCATCATGTCGTACCACAAAGTGAATGCCGAAACAATAAATAAAATATGAAATAATATACCGTTTGTAAATATATTTTTTTTGTATTTTGTTAACTTGTTTAGCTTTTTAGATTTTTTTCCCATGTTTTTATTATAAATATATGTGAGCGTTGTTGAAAATATTGATAAACCATTATGTAAACAATAGACGCAAATTTCATGTCTGCGAATGTTTCCTCGTTATATCCGAGATCTCACTTATTACTCGGTTATTGCGAGCACGGTTATCCGTGCTCGTAATAACCGAGTTCGACTGTATTTATAGATTTGGCGTTGATTTTGTAGAACTCGATTTCAATTTATATATTAAATGTTCAATCAAACACTGATTTTTTTTATGCTGTATCGTCTACTAAGTTGTATTTTATTGCTAAAAAAACACATAAAAAATAAAATTGTAACAATGGATCATTGTCAGACGGGAAGAATATCTAATTTAACATACTCAACCCATATAAAGGATTGTATTAGACTCATTTTGTGTTTATAACAGTTGATACAATAAATTTTTCATTCAACAATTTCTTTTGGAAAATTCGCCTTCCAAAAAACGTTATTTTCGTAAGTTGGCGATGAACGACGTCCCAGAAACGATGGGGTTATTTTAATGTTGGTGTCATTACTAAATTATTGACGGCTCTATTTGTTGATATCTATGGTCCCCCCTCCCCTCATATTTGTATAACACAAATGGTAGTGTAGTGGTAAACAAACAATCCACACTACTACTATTACAGCTCTATAAACCATAGACTATAAACCATAGACAATAAACCATATGACGTCATAAAAGTTCGATGACGAAAATTTGATAACGTATGCGAACGCACGTTTTTCGTTTTATTCAAATATCTAAAGTTTAAACTTACTACAGATTTCATTAAGAATGTTATCGATAGTCTTGTGATTTTTCGTATTAATTTATTAGCCAATATTTTAACATCGTGACAAAGGCCTATTCGGCTGTCCAAACTCAAAACACAGTAAAGGACATTTTTTTTGCATTTTCGGACTAAGTAGAATCTACTTAGTCCAAAAATGCAAAAAAAAACGTACTACAAAAAAATGTCCCTTACTGTGGTGTTTTAAGTTTGGACAGCCGTATTGTTTCGCCTGGTTATGGCATTTTCGAACGAACGTGGTTCTTATATAGTTCACCAAGATGTTTTATTGTGACGCCGGTAACAGACAATAAATAATGACGGTTTTAAGTTTGGTCATGGAATGTGGACGCGAGCAATAATCGACGATCGTCTCATACTATCCCATTTCCGAGGAGTTCCGCGGTGTCATCTGAATATTAATAGCCCATATTTCTATGCAACTCCACACCACGCGGTGGCTTTAATGAATTCATGTTTTTTTGCGATTCTGCGATCACATTTGCAGACATGCCCAATGTACCTGTCCAAAGACACATTCATCATTTTATGTACACACAATATTTTAAATCAAAGCACACTGTTTGCATTTTCACATTTATATTTAAATAATCTATTCAATCGGTCAGGTTAGAAGTCGTAACAATCCGCGTGTATTTATGAGGAGATGCATGAACGTGGAAGAGGCGAAGAATGTTTGCAAATACAGAGTTGTGTGTGGCATTCTATTCTCTCTGCCTACCCCTCCGGGGAAGCGGCGTGATGGTTAGTTAGTTAGTTAATCTATTCAATTTCTGGCTTCGTAACTTTTAATTGTTGCAAATTATTTGAATGGCCTTTTCAATTATGTTATTACTACTGACCCTTATCCGTACCAAATAGTGCATAGGGCACTGCGTATAATTGATGCAATTTTAAGTTGATCGTTAGTTATATGACGCAACTGTGATTAGTCAAGCGCTATGAATACCACTTCAGAGTAAATTTAAATAACTAAATATAAAAGTGAAAAACAGTTTATTTTGAACCCCTTGGATATCGAACCCGGAACCTTTAGCTTGGTAGCCAAACACGCTTACGGAGGCAAACCATTTCAACTGTACGTTCCTGTTTTAAAAAAAGTCCATGAATTATATCCACACACTCATCCAATGAATCGCATTGCATCGAGTTTTCGAGTAAATATTTTTTGTAGTATTTCGTATTTTCGAACCTAGGGACCATATCTGAGCAAATTGATCGTCATGGCGAGTTTTTTTTTAAACCGTATAGTGAAAAAAATACATTTATTTAACGAACATTCGGAAATATAAAAAATCATCAATACCAAATTATAATTTCAAGTTGGCGGACGTCGTAATTCGTAATTAGGGACCAAGTAAGCAATTTCCGGCCGTTGCAGTTCAATTCGAACTCAAATTCGTGGGTAAAATATTTTATTTTTATTTCCATTGATCGCCATGTTCAAATCTTGGGAAAACTTAAACCAGCAAAATGCCCTTTCTTCACTAATATTACCCGCCATCAAAAACTTGAAAAAAAACCTATAATTATAACGCTGTAGTGTCAGGTATACGCAATATACGCATTTTTAAACGAATGTTGTTAAATATGTTACACACAAAATGATAGTCAAATATGTTAAGTACTTCGAGTATAATAATGCATAATTAATATAAATTACATATTTTGTATGAACCAAAGTTTTAGGGTAAAACCACATATCGCTCACTCCTTTCAAGAACGTCATAAATAAAAAAACTTGATTTTTCAGGAGAACGTTTTCAAAGTTTAAAAATATAATACAATGTATTAAAAATAAATATCAAGCCACTTACTGAACTTTTTACTGTATAACAGATCTTTTTATGTAAAACCTGAATGTTTTTTCTCCAATTGAAAAATATTTAGTATGTTTATAAAAATAATAAAACAATACCTTTTCTTCAAAATGCAAAAACAACACTTTCTGCCCTGTAGCGGGTAAATATTAAGTTAAAAATATGCCTCTTTTGCTGGGACATAGTACATTTTCTGGGCATTCCGAAAACACGCACAACTGAAAATTGAAGATTTTTGATTTATGACGTTTTACGAGTTTATGCTCCCGTGATTGTGATTAAAGTAGTGAAGTTTAAAAAAAATAGCTTTATTTTTTTCTTGTGTTTCTATTTTTATGGTTGTCTTGTCTAAAACGACGTCTGACGACCGTCGGTGGATAAAAACTTTATAACCTATTAAACAAAAGCTCACGGAAAAACAAACGTTAAGATGCACTCCCTGTCTGGCAGCGAGGGTGATTCATCTCTTGGTGATCCAGAGACTGACAGGGCCAACAATTTCAAAAAGTTCATCTAAGGATAGGGTCAGAAATTGACATGTCCTAGGTGACGTTGTGCATGATAGAAGGACCTACAATCCGAGGACAAGGTGAGCTGACCCCAACAGTCTACAAAGACAATAAGTTAGGAAGGAGCCAGGAAGAAGAGAAGGTTGTCTACGTCTAAAAGTGGACTTTCTTTGAAAGTCTCGGGGTAACTTGCCCTGTATCCGTTATTGTACGTGGAAAATTGAAATTCGGCTAACGATTTAAAAATATGATATATAGTGTCGTGTTTTCCATAAAAACTAGTTTTATAACGAGGTATTAACATTTTAACAATGCCTCGTTACTTTGCAGTACGTTTACAGTTAAAAAATTAAAACATACTATGTATTAGGAAGCTAACTGTCAAACAACTATGTTCGTAGAATAATGAAGCTGTGTGCTTTAATGCCTCTAATAATTGACTGTTACATTCGTTATTAGGAACACGCCCTTTTTATTAAATAAATGAAGTTGCTCATTTTGGAGGTAGGTGACTGTACCACCTCTCTCAGGAGGCATGTTACTTGTAATGTTCAATAGCTTTTATCTTTTAATCGTAACTATGACGGACAAAAAATAAAGCAATCAGAAGCGAGTGGTTTAATCAATGTACCAATGTACCGAAGACAATTAAAAATATTAATTGAATATGTTAACTCACCTACATAATGTTAGCTCGACTTCATTAAAATAAATCTCTTCTGGACTGCGATTCCATACGAAAGTTAACATAGTATACACGACTTTATCTTTGCATTATATTTTTTTCAGTTAGACCATTAGGACTGAAAGCCAGTTTAAATATGTCATTAAAAATAAAAGAATATCGAATAAATAAAAGTGATTTTTTCACTCTAATATTTATTCAATATTACCGTACACTGGTACCTGCATCGGAGGGCTGATTAACTTTCTTTCATGTGTTAACGATCAAGATAATACTGCGTTTATATGATGCATTGCCCTATGCACTATTGGGTGCCGATAAGGGTATGAAGAAGAATATTTTTGATGAAAATTTTACTAGGCATATACCATTATTTCTTAAAATTTATCGCGACACGTGTTTCGATGCATTTACCACCATTATACAACGTTTGATAGTAATGCCGAACGCATCGAAGCACGCGTCTCAATAAATTTTCAAATATAGTGATAAAATTATATTTAAGATGAAGATGAAATTTACTAAGTTTAATTTAAATTAAACATGCACAGATATTACTACAAAGCGACTTCTGAATCGATCAATAAAAATATAATATGGTATCTATTTAAGCGCATGTATTTACCACATGACAGCCAATAACACCCCGTATTGGCGAACACAATGGTATATTTAGTTTGGTGTACTAACGGTATCGTGAGTACATTTGTCCTATAATAAATTCAAAAATATTTTAATTCAACTTTTTCAGTCGCGTGAATATTCCGAACCATTTCTAACGGATTACTTCCGAGGTGTTAATTAACTCGGCCCATCTCAAACTCCAAAGTTCACACGGAAACTTATCTTAGAAGCAGGTACCGTGTTCAAAGTTCTCAGCAAACCCACCGCGCATTTTAAAATTTATAATGACAATTACTATTAATTTCAAATTTCATCAAAATAATTAACACAATGTAACGTAACAGGCTTATTTGAATACAACACCTGCACATCGCTCCATTAGGGCTTTCGCAAAATCCATATTTGGGTCGTCGCGGCAAACTGTATGGCAAAGGGCATGATAGCTTTTTAGGCACAGATACGAGGGGAGGTTAATTAGACCAAATTTTAAACAGCACCTTTTATTCCGAGACTGTTAGTTAATTTGAGGGTTTTAATTTTAACATTTGCGATCGTATAATGGGGGTCATTAGCGGAAATTTAGTTTTTATTAAATTAATTCTACTATACATATACATACATAAAGGTACATGTATAATATTTTAATTGCTCTTTTTGGGACAGT